>NW_027308766.1:0-71207 GCF_047496885.1 Scyliorhinus torazame
GTGTAGGATGAGGGGGCAGTGAAGGGGAGGGTGTGTAGGATGAGGGGGCTGTGAGGGGGAGGGTGTAGGATGAGGGGGCAGTGAGGGAGGGTGTAGGATGAGGTGGAGGGTGTAGGATGAGGAGGGCAGTGAGGGAGTGTGTAGGATGAGGGGGCTGTGAGTGGGAGGGTGTAGGATGATGGGGAGGGTGTAGGATGAGGAGGCAGTGAGGGGGTGGGTGTAGGATGAGGGGGAGGGTGTAGAATGAGGAGGCAGTGAGGGGGAAGGTGTAGGATGAGGAGGCAGTGAGGGAGGGTGTGTAGGATGAGGAGGCAGTGAGGGGGAGGGTGTAGGATGAGGAGGCAGTGAGGGGGAGGGTGTAGGATGAGGGGGAGGGTGTAGGATGAGGAGGCAGTGAGGGAGGGTGTAGGATGAGGAGGCAGTGAGGGAGGGTGTAGGATGAGGGGGCAGTGAGGGGGAGGGTGTAGGATGAGGAGGCAGTGAGGGGGGGTGTAGGATGAGGGGGCTGTGAGGGGTGGGTGTACGACGAGGGGGCAGTGAAGGGGAGGGTGTAGGATGAGGAGGCAGTGAGGGGGAGGGTGTAGGATGAGGAGGCAGTGAGGGTGAGGCTGTAGGATGAGGGGGGAGGGTGTAGGATGAGGAGGCAGTGAGGGTGAGGGTGTAGTATGAGGAGGCAGTGAGCGGGAGGGGTGTAGGATGAGGAGGCAGTGAGGGGGAGGGTGTAGGATGAGGGGGCAGTGAGGGGGAGGGTGTAGGATGAGGAGGCCGTGAGGGAGGGTGTGTAGGATGAGGAGGGAGTGAGGGAGTGTGTAGGATGAGGGGGCAGTGAGGGAGGGTGTGTAGGATGAGGAGGGAGTGAGGGAGGGTGTAGGATGAGGCGGAAGTGAGGGGGAGGGTGTAGGATGATGGGGAGGGTGTAGGATGAGGGGGAGGGTGTAGGATGAGGGGGCAGTGAGGGAGGGTGTTGGATGAGGGGAAAGTGAGGGGGAGGGTGTAGGATGATGGGGAGGGTGTAGGATGAGGAGGCAGTGAGGGGGGAGGGTGTAGGATGAGGGGGCTGTGAGGGGGAGGGTGTAGGATGAGGGGGGAGGGTGTAGGATGAGGGGGGCTGTGAGGGGGAGGGTGTAGGATGAGGGGGAAGTGAAGGGGAGGGTGGAGGGTGAGGGGGGCAGTGAGGGGAAGGGTGTAGGACGAGGGGGCAGTGAGGGGGAGGGTGTAGGATGAGGGGGAAGTGAAGGGGAGGGTGGAGGATGAGGGGGGCAGTGAGGGGGAGGGTGTAGGATGAGGAGGCAGTGAGGGGAGGGTGTAGGATGAGGGGGAGGGTGTAGGATGAGGAGGCAGTGAGGGGGTGGGTGTAGGATGAGGGGGCTGTGAGGGGGAGGCTGTAGGATGAGTGGGAGGGTGTAGGATGAGGAGGCTGTGAGGGGGAGGGTGTAGGATGAGGGGGCTGTGATGGGGAGGGTGTAGGATGAGGGGGAGGGTGTAGGATGAGGAGACAGTGAGGGGGAGGGTGTAGGATGAGGGGGCTGTGAGGGGGAGGGTGTAGGATGAGGGGGCAGTGAGGGGGAGGGTTTAGGATGAGGGGCAGTGAGGGGGAGGGTGTAGGATGAGGAGGCAGTGAGGGGGAGGTTGTAGGATGAGGGGGCTGTGAGGGGGAGGGTGTAGGATGAGGGGGAGGGTGTAGGCTGAGGGGGCTGTGAGGGGGAGGATGTAGGATGAGGGGGAAGTGAAGTGGAGGGTGGAGAATGAGGGGGCAGTGATGGGGAGGGTGTAGGATGAGGAGGCAGTGAGGGGGGTGGGTGTAGGATGAGGGGGCAGTGAGGGGGAGGGTGTAGGATGAGGGGGCTGTGAGGGGCAGGGTGTAGGATGAGGCGGAGGGTGTAGGATGAGGCGGAGGGTGTAGGATGAGGAGGAGGGTGTAGGATGAGGAGGCAGTGAGGGGGTGGGTGTAGGATGAGGGGGCTGTGAGGGGCAGGGTGTAGGATGAGGCGGAGGGTGTAGGTTGAGGGGGCTGTGAGGGGGAGGGTGTCGGATGAGGGGGCAGTGAGGGAGGGTGTAGGATGAGGGGGAGGGTGTAGGATGAGGGGGCTGTGAGGGGGAGGGTGTATGATGAGGGGGAGGGTGTAGGATGAGGAGGCTGTGAGGGGGAGAGTGTAGGATGAGGGGGAGGGTGTAGGATGAGGAGGCAGTGAGGGTGAGGGTGTAGGATGAGGAGGCAGTGAGCGGGAGGGTGTAGGATGAGGAGGCAGTGAGGGGGAGGGTGTAGGATGAGGGGGCTGTGAGGGAGGGTGTGTAGGATGAGGAGGGAGTGAGGGAGGGTGTAGGATGAGGGGGCAGTGAGGGAGGGTGTGTAGGATGAGGAGGGAGTGAGGGAGGGTGTAGGATGAGGCGGAAGTGAGGGGGAGGGTGTAGGATGATGGGGAGGGTGTAGGATGAGGGGGAGGGTGTAGGATGAGGGGGCAGTGAGGGAGGGTGTTGGATGAGGGGAAAGTGAGGGGGAGGGTGTAGGATGATGGGGAGGGTGTAGGATGAGGAGGCAGTGAGGGGGAGGGTGTAGGATGAGGGGGCTGTGAGGGGGAGGGTGTAGGATGAGGGGGAGGGTGTAGGATGAGGGGGCTGTGAGGGGGAGGGTGTAGGATGAGGGGGAAGTGAAGGGGAGGGTGGAGGGTGAGGAGGCAGTGAGGGGGAGGGTGTAGGACGAGGGGGCAGTGAGGGGGAGGGTGTAGGATGAGGGGGAAGTGAAGGGGAGGGTGGAGGATGAGGGGGGCAGTGAGGGGGAGGGTGTAGGATGAGGAAGCAGTGAGGGAGGGTGTAGGATGAGGGGGAGGGTGTAGGATGAGGGGGCAGTGAGGGGGTGGGTGTAGGATGAGGGGGCTGTGAGGGGGAGGCTGTAGGATGAGTGGGAGGGTGTAGGATGAGGAGGCTGTGAGGGGGAGGGTGTAGGATGAGGGGGCTGTGATGGGGAGGGTGTAGGATGAGGGGGAGGGTGTAGGATGAGGAGACAGTGAGGGGGAGGGTGTAGGATGAGGGGGCTGTGAGGGGGAGGGTGTAGGATGAGGGGGCAGTGAGGGGGAGGGTTTAGGATGAGGGGCAGTGAGGGGGAGGGTGCAGGATGAGGAGGCAGTGAGGGGGAGGTTGTAGGATGAGGGGGCTGTGAGGGGGAGGGTGTAGGATGAGGGGGAGGGTGTAGGCTGAGGGGGCTGTGAGGGGGAGGATGTAGGATGAGGGGGAAGTGAAGTGGAGGGTGGAGAATGAGGGGGCAGTGATGGGGAGGGTGTAGGATGAGGAGGCAGTGAGGGGGTGGGTGTAGGATGAGGGGGCAGTGAGGGGGAGGGTGTAGGATGAGGGGGCTGTGAGGGGCAGGGTGTAGGATGAGGCGGAGGGTGTAGGATGAGGCGGAGGGTGTAGGATGAGGAGGAGGGTGTAGGATGAGGAGGCAGTGAGGGGGTGGGTGTAGGATGAGGGGGCTGTGAGGGGGTGGCTGTAGGATGAGGGGGCTGTGAGGGGGCAGGGTGTAGGATGAGGCGGAGGGTGAAGGTTGAGGGGGCTGTGAGGGGGAGGGTGTAGGATGAGGGGGCAGTGAGGGAGGGTGTAGGATGAGGGGGAGGGTGTAGGATGAGGGGGCAGTGAGTGAGTGTGTAGGATGAGGGGGAGGGTGTAGGATGAGGGGGCTGTGAGGGGGAGGGTGTTGGATGATGGGGAGGGTGTAGGATGAGGAGACAGTGAGGGGGATGGTGTGTAGGATGAGGAGGCAGTGAGGGATGGTGTGTAGGATGAGGAGGCAGTGAGGGGGAGGGTGTAGGATGAGGAGGCAGTGAGGGGGAGGGTGTAGGATGAGGAGGCAGTGAGGGGGAGGGTGTAGGATGAGGAGGCAGTGAGGGTGAGGGTGTAGGATGAGGAGGCAGTGAGGGGGAGGGTGTAGGATGAGGGGGCTGTGAGGGGGAAGGTGTAGGATGAGGAGGCAGTGAGGGTGAGGGTGTAGGATGAGGAGGCAGTGGGAGGGTGTGTCGGATGAGGAGGCAGTGAGGGGGAGGGTGTAGGATGAGGCGGCAGTGAGGGGGAGGGTGTAGGATGAGGGGGCAGTGAGGGGGAGGATTTAGGATGAGGGGGCAGTGAGGGGGAGGGTGTAGGATGAGGCAGTGAGGGGGGAGGGTGTAGGATGAGGGGGAGCGTGTAGGATGAGGGGGCAGTGAGGGGGAGGGTGTAGGATGAGGAGGCAGTGAGGGTGTAGGATGAGGAGGCAGTGAGGGGGAGGGTGTAGGATGAGGAGGCAGTGATGGAGGGTATGTAGGATGAGGATGCAGTGTGGGGGAGGGTGTAGGATGAGGAGGCAGTGAGGGGGAGGGTGTAGGATGAGGAGGCAGTGAGGGGGAGGGTGTAGGATGAGGAGGCAGTGAGGGGGAGGGTGTAGGATGAGGAGGCAGTGAGGGGGAGGGTGTAGGATGAGGGGGAGCGTGTAGGATGAGGGGGCAGTGAGGGGGAGGGTGTAGGATGAGGAGGCAGTGAGGGTGTAGGATGAGGAGGCAGTGAGGGGGAGGGTGTAGGATGAGGAGGCAGTGAGGGAGGGTATGTAGGATGAGGATGCAGTGTGGGGGGAGGGTGTAGGATGAGAAGGCAGTGAGGGGGAGGGTGTAGGATGAGGAGGCAGTGAGGGGGAGGGTGTAGGATGAGGAGGCAGTGAGGGGGAGGGTGTAGGATGAGGAGGCAGTGAGGGGGAGGGTGTAGGATGAGGGGGCTGTGAGGGGGAGGGTGTAGGATGAGGGGAGGGTGTAGGATGAGGGGGCTGTGAGGGGGAGGGTGTAGGATGAGGGGGAAGTGAAGGGGAGGGTGGAGGGTGAGGGGGCAGTGAGGGGGAGGGTGTAGGACGAGGGGGGCAGTGAGGGGGAGGGTGTAGGATGAGGGGGAAGTGAAGGGGAGGGTGGAGGATGAGGGGGCAGTGAGGGGGAGGGTGTAGGATGAGGAGGCAGTGAGGGAGGGTGTAGGATGAGGGGGAGGGTGTAGGATGAGGAGGCAGTGAGGGGGTGGGTGTAGGATGAGGGGGCTGTGAGGGGGAGGCTGTAGGATGAGTGGGAGGGTGTAGGATGAGGAGGCTGTGAGGGGGAGGGTATAGGATGAGGGGGCTGTGATGGGGAGGGTGTAGGATGAGGGGGAGGGTGTAGGATGAGGAGACAGTGAGGGGGAGGGTGTAGGATGAGGGGGCTGTGAGGGGGAGGGTGTAGGATGAGGGGGCAGTGAGGGGGAGGGTTTAGGATGAGGGGCAGTGAGGGGGAGGGTGTAGGATGAGGAGGCAGTGAGGGGGAGGTTGTAGGATGAGGGGGCTGTGAGGGGGAGGGTGTAGGATGAGGGGGAGGGTGTAGGCTGAGGGGGGCTGTGAGGGGGAGGATGTAGGATGAGGGGGAAGTGAAGTGGAGGGTGGAGAATGAGGGGGCAGTGATGGGGAGGGTGTAGGATGAGGAGGCAGTGAGGGGGTGGGTGTAGGATGAGGGGGCTGTGAGGGGGTGGGTGTAGGATGAGGGGGCTGTGAGGGGCAGGGTGTAGGATGAGGCGGAGGGTGTAGGTTGAGGGGGGCTGTGAGGGGGAGGGTGTCGGATGAGGGGGCAGTGAGGGAGGGTGTAGGATGAGCGGGAGGGTGTAGGATGAGGGGGCTGTGAGGGGGAGGGTGTAGGATGAGGGGGAGGGTGTAGGATGAGGAGGCTGTGAGGGGGAGAGTGTAGGATGAGGGGGAGGGTGTAGGATGAGGAGGCAGTGAGGGTGAGGGTGTAGGATGAGGAGGCAGTGAGCGGGAGGGTGTAGGATGAGGAGGCAGTGAGGGGGAGGGTGTAGGATGAGGGGGCAGTGAGGGGGAGGGTGTAGGATGAGGAGGCCGTGAGGCAGGGTGTGTAGGATGAGGAGGGAGTGAGGGAGGGTGTAGGATGAGGGGGGCAGTGAGGGAGGGTGTGTAGGATGAGGAGGGAGTGAGGGAGGGTGTAGGATGAGGCGGAAGTGAGGGGGAGGGTGTAGGATGATGGGGAGGGTGTAGGATGAGGGGGAGGGTGTAGGATGAGGGGGCAGTGAGGGAGGGTGTTGGATGAGGGGAAAGTGAGGGGGAGGGTGTAGGATGATGGGGAGGGTGTAGGATGAGGAGGCAGTGAGGGGGAGGGTGTAGGATGAGGGGGCTGTGAGGGGGAGGGTGTAGGATGAGGGGGAGGGTGTAGGATGAGGGGGCTGTGAGGGGGAGGGTGTAGGATGAGGGGGAAGTGAAGGGGAGGGTGGAGGGTGAGGAGGCAGTGAGGGGGAGGGTGTAGGACGAGGGGGCAGTGAGGGGGAGGGTGTAGGATGAGGGGGAAGTGAAGGGGAGGGTGGAGGATGAGGGGGCAGTGAGGGGGAGGGTGTAGGATGAGGAGGCAGTGAGGGAGGGTGTAGGATGAGGGGGAGGGTGTAGGATGAGGAGGCAGTGAGGGGGTGGGTGTAGGATGAGGGTGCTGTGAGGGGGAGGCTGTAGGATGAGTGGGAGGGTGTAGGATGAGGAGGCTGTGAGGGGGAGGGTGTAGGATGAGGGGGCTGTGATGGGGAGGGTGTAGGATGAGGGGGAGGGTGTAGGATGAGGAGACAGTGAGGGGGAGGGTGTAGGATGAGGGGGCTGTGAGGGGGAGGGTGTAGGATGAGGGGGCAGTGAGGGGGAGGGTTTAGGATGAGAGGCAGTGAGGGGGAGGGTGCAGGATGAGGAGGCAGTGAGGGGGAGGTTGCAGGATGAGGGAGCTGTGAGGGGGAGGGTGTAGGATGAGGGGGAGGGTGTAGGCTGAGGGGGCTGTGAGGGGGGAGGATGTAGGATGAGGGGGAAGTGAAGTGGAGGGTGGAGAATGAGGGGGCAGTGATGGGGAGGGTGTAGGATGAGGAGGCAGTGAGGGGGTGGGTGTAGGATGAGGGGGCAGTGAGGGGGAGGGTGTAGGATGAGGGGGCTGTGAGGGGCAGGGTGTAGGATGAGGCGGAGGGTGTAGGATGAGGCGGAGGGTGTAGGATGAGGAGGAGGGTGTAGGTTGAGAGGGCTGTGAGGGGGAGGGTGTAGGATGAGGGGGCAGTGAGGGAGGGTGTAGGATGAGGGGGAGGGTGTAGGATGAGGGGGCAGTGAGTGAGTGTGTAGGATGAGGGGGAGGGTGTAGGATGAGGGGGCTGTGAGGGGGAGGGTGTTGGATGATGGGGAGGGTGTAGGATGAGGAGGCAGTGAGGGGGAGGGTGTGTAGGATGAGGAGGCAGTGAGGGATGGTGTGTAGGATGAGGAGGCAGTGAGGGGGAGGGTGTAGGATGAGGGGGAGGGTGTAGGATGAGGAGGCAGTGAGGGGGAGGGTGTAGGATGAGGAGGCAGTGAGGGAGGGTGTGTAGGATGAGGAGGCAGTGAGGAGGAGGGTGTAGGATGAGGAGGCAGTGAGTGGGAGGGTGTAGGATGAGGGGGAGGGTGTAGGATGAGGGGACAGTGAGGGAGGGTGTGTAGGATGAGGAGGCAGTGAGGGAGGGTGTAGGATGAGGGGGCAGTGAAGGGGAGGGTGTAGGATGAGGAGGCAGTGAGGGGGAGGGTGTAGGATGAGGAGGCAGTGAGGGGGGGGTGTGTAGGATGAGGAGGCAGTGAGGGGGAGTGTGTAGGATGAGGAGGCAGTGAGGGAGGGTGTAGGATGATGGGGAGGGTGTAGGATGAGGGGGAGGGTGTAGGATGAGGAGGCAGCAAGGGAGGGTGTGTAGGACGAGGAGGCAGTGAGGGGGAGGGTGTAGGATGAGGGGGCAGTGAGGGAGGGTGTAGGATGAGGGGGAAGTGAGGGGGAGGGTGTAGAATGATGGGGAGGGTGTAGGATGAGGGGGATGGGTGTAGGATGAGGAGGCAGTGGGTGGGTGTAGGATGAGGAGGCAGTGAGGGGGAGGGTGTAGGATGAGGGTGTAGGATGAGGGGGAGGGTGTAGGATGAGGGGGCAGTGAGGGGAAGGGTTTAGAGTGAGGGGGAGGGTGTATGATGAGGAGGCAGTGAGGGGGAGGGTGTAGGATGAGGGTGTAGGATGAGGGGGAGGGTGTAGGATGAGGGGGAGGGTGTAGGATGAGGGGGCTGTGAGGGGGAGGGTGTAGGATGAGGGGGAGGGTGGAGGATGAGGGGGAGGGTGGAGGATGAGGGGGCAGTGAGGGGGAGGGTGTAGGACGAGGGGGCAGTGAGGGGGAGGGTGTAGGATGAGGGGGAAGTGAAGGGGGAGGGTGAAGGATGAGTGGGCAGTGAGTGGGAGGGGGTAGGATGAGGAGGCAGTGAGGGAGGGTGTGTAGGATGAGGGGGCAGTGAGGGAGGGTGTAGGATGAGGAGGCAGTGAGGGGGAGGGTGGACGATGAGGAGGCAGTGAGGGGGAGGGTGTAGGATGAGGGGGCAGTGAGGGAGGGTGTAGGATGAGGAGGCAGTGAGGGGGAGGGTGTAGGATGAGGAGGCAGTGAGGGGGAGGGTGTAGGATGAGGGTGCTGTGAGTGGGAGGGTGTAGGATGAAGGAGCAGTGAGGGGGAGGGTGTAGGATGAGGGGGCTCTGAGGGGTAGGGTGTAGGATGAGGAGGCAATGAGGGGGAGGGTGTAGGATGAGGGGGCAGTGAGGGGGAGGGTGTAGGATGAGGGGGCAGTGAGGGAGGGTGTCGGATGAGGGGAAAGTGAGGGGGTGTGTGTAGGATGATGGGGAGGGTGTAGGATGAGGGGGAGGGTGTAGGATGAGGAGGCAGTGAGGGAGGGTGTGTAGGATGAGGAGGCAGTGAGGGGCAGGGTGTAGGATGAGGGGGCAGTGAGGGAGAGTGTAGGATGAGGGGGAGGGTGTAGGATGAGGGGGAGGGTGTAGGATGAGGAGGCAGTGAGGGGGAGGGTGTAGGATGAGGCAGTGAGGGGGAGGGTGTAGGATGAGGGGGAGCGTGTAGGATGAGGGGGCAGTGAGGGGGAGGGTGTAGGATGAGGAGGCAGTGAGGGTGAGGGTGTAGGATGAGGAGGCAGTGAGGGGGAGGGTGTAGGATGAGGAGGCAGTGAGGGAGGGTATGTAGGATGAGGATGCAGTGTTGGGGAGGGTGTAGGATGAGGAGGCAGTGAGGGGGAGGGTGTAGGATGAGGAGGCAGTGAGGGGGAGGGTGTAGGATGAGGAGGCAGTGAGGGGGAGGGTGTAGGATGAGGAGGCAGTGAAGGGGAGGGTGTAGGATGAGGAGGCAGTGAGGGGGAGGGTGTAGGATGAGGCAGTGAGGGAGGGTATGTAGGATGAGGAGGCAGTGAGGGGGAGGGTGTAGGATGAGGGGGAGGGTGTAGGATGAGGGGGCAGTGAGGGAGGGTGTGTAGGATGAGGAGGCAGTGAGGGGGAGGGTGTAGGATGAGGGGGAGGGTGTAGGATGAGGGGGCAGTGAGGGGGAGGGTGTAGGATGAGGGGGCTGTGAGTGGGAGGGTGTAGGATGAGGGGAGGGTGTAGGATGAGGGGGAAGTGAAGGGGAGGGTGGAGGATGAGGGGGCAGTGAGTGGGAGGGTGTAGGATGAGGGGGCAGTGATGGGGAGGGTGTAGGATGGGGAGGCAGTGAGGGAGGGTGTGTAGGATGAGGAGGCAGTGAGGGAGGGTGTAGGATGAGGGGGGAGGGTGTAGGATGAGGGGGAGGGTGTAGGATGAGGAGGCAGTGAGGGAGGGTGTAGGATGAGGGGGGGGTGTAGGATGAGGGGGAGGGTGTAGGATGAAGAGGCAGTGAGGGAGGGTGTAGGATGAGGAGGCTGTGAGAGAGGGTGTGTAGGATGAGGAGGCAGTGAGGGGGAGGGTGTAGGATGAGGGGGCAGTGAGGGGGAGGGTGTAGGATGAGGGGGAGGGTGTAGGATGAGGAGGCAGTGAGGGTGAGGGTGTAGGATGAGGAGGCAGTGAGGGGGAGGGTGTAGGATGAGGAGCCAGTGAGGGGGAGGGTGAAGGATGAGGAGGCAGTGAGGGGGAGGGTGTAGGATGAGGAGGCAGTGAGGGTGAGGGTGTAGGATGAGGAGGCAGTGAGGGGGAGGGTGTAGGATGAGGGGGCTGTGAGGGGGAAGGTGTAGGATGAGGAGGCAGTGAGGGTGAGGGTGTAGGATGAGGAGGCAGTGGGAGGGTGTGTCGGATGAGGAGGCAGTGAGGGGGAGGGTGTAGGATGAGGCGGCAGTGAGGGGGAGGGTGTAGGATGAGGGGGCAGTGAGGGGGAGGATTTAGGATGAGGGGGCAGTGAGGGGGGAGGGTGTAGGATGAGGGGGAGGGTTTAGGATGAGGGGGCTGTGAGGGGGAGGGTGTAGGATGAGGGGGCTGTGAGGGGGAGGGTGTAGGATGAGGGGGAGGGTGTAGGATGAGGGGGAGGGTGTAGGATGAGGGGGAAGTGAAGGGTAGGGTGGAGGATGAGGGGGCAGTGATGGGGAGGGTGTAGGATGAGGGGGCTGTGAGGGGGAGGGTGTAGGATGAAGGGGCAGTGAGGGAGGGTTGAGGATGAGGGGGAAGTGAAGGGGAGGGTGTAGGATGAGGGGGCAGTGAGGGGGAGGGTGTAGGATGAGGGGGCAGTGAGGGGGAGGGTGTAGGATGAGGGGGCAGTGAGGGGGAGGGTGTAGGATGAGGGGGCTGTGAGGGGGAGGGTGTAGGATGAGGGGGCAGTGAGGGGGAGGGTGTAGGATGAGGGGGCTGTGAGGGGGAGGGTGTAGGATGAGGGGGAGGGTGTAGGATGAGGGGGAGGGTGTTGGATGAGGGGGCAGTGAGGGAGGGTGTAGGATGAGGGGGAAGTGAGGGGGTGGGTGTAGGATGAGGAGGGTGTAGGATGAGGGGGAGGGTGTAGGATGAGGGGGAGGGTGTAGGATGAGGGGGAGGGTGTAGGATGAGGGGGTGGGTGTAGGATGAGGGGGCAGTGAGGGAGGGTGTAGGATGAGGGGGAAGTGAGGGGGAGGGTGTAGGATGATGGGGAGGGTGTAGGATGAGGGGGGGGGTGTAGGATGAGGGGGCTGGGAGGGTGTAGGATAATGGGGCAGTGAGGGGGAGGGTGTAGGATGAGGCGGAGTGTGTAGGGTGAGGGGGCTGTGAGGGGGAGGGTGTAGGATGAGGGGGCAGTGAGGGAGGGTGTAGGATGAGGGGGAGGGTGTAGGATGAAGAGGCAGTGAGGGAGGGTGTGTAGGATGAGGAGGCAGTGAGGGGCAGGGTGTAGGATGAGGGAGCAGTGAGGGAGGGTGTAGGATGAGGGGGAAGTGAGGGGGAGGGTGTAGGATGATGGGGAGGGTGTAGGATGATGGGGAGGGTGTAGTATGAGGGGGAGGGTGTAGGATGAGGAGGCAGTGAGGGGGAGGGTGTAGGATGAGGAGGCAATGAGGGGGAGGGTGTAGGATGAGGGGGCTGTGAGGGGGAGGGTGTAGATTGAGGGGGCAGTGAGGGAGCGTGTAGGATGAGGGGGCTGTGAGGGGGAGGGTGTAGGATGAGGGGGCTGTGAGGGGGAGGGTGTAGGATGAGGGGGCAGTGAGGGAGGGTGTAGGATGAGGGGGAGGGTGTAGGATGAGGATGCAGTGAGGGAGGGTGTGTAGGATGAGGGGGCTGTGAGGGGGAGGGTGTAGGATAATGGGGCAGTGAGGGGGAGGGTGTAGGATGAGGGGGAGGGTGTAGGATGAGGGGGGCAGTGAGGGAGTGTGTAGGATGAGGGGGAGGGTGTAGGATGAGGGGGCTGTGAGTGGGAGGGTGTAGGATGATGGGGGGGGTGTAGGATGAGGAGGCAGTGAGGGATAGTGTGTAGGATGAGGAGGCAGTGAGGGGGAGGGTGTCGGATGAGGGGGAGGGTGTAGGATGAGGAGGCAGTGAGGGAGGGTGTGT
The DNA here is from genome assembly GCF_047496885.1 of Scyliorhinus torazame. Taxonomy (NCBI): domain Eukaryota; kingdom Metazoa; phylum Chordata; class Chondrichthyes; order Carcharhiniformes; family Scyliorhinidae; genus Scyliorhinus; species Scyliorhinus torazame. The sequence goes on from NW_027308766.1 coordinate 11,805, forward strand.
AGGATGAGGAGGCAGTGAGGGGGAGGGTGTTGGATGAGGAGGCAGTGAGGGGGAGGTTGTAGGATGAGGAGGCTGTGAGGGGGCGGGTGTACGATGAGGGGGCAGTGAAGGGGAGGGTGTAGTATGAGGAGGCAGTGAGGGGGAGGGTGTAGGATGAGGAGGCAGTGAGGGTGAGGGTGTAGGATGAGGAGGCAGTGAGCGGGAGGGTGTAGGGTGAGGAGGCAGTGAGGGGGAGGGTGTAGGATGAGGGGGAGGGTGTAGGATGAGGAGGCAGTGAGGGGAGGGTGTAGGCTGAGGGGGAGGGTGTAGGATGAGGAGGCAGTGAGGGTGAGGGTGTAGGATGAGGAGGCAGTGAGCGGGAGGGTGTAGGATGAGGAGGCAGTGGGAGGGTGTGTCGGATGAGGAGGCAGTGACGGGGAGGGTGTAGGATGAGGCGGCAGTGAGGGGGAGGGTGTAGGATGAGGGGGCAGTGAGGGGGAGGATTTAGGATGAGGGGGCAGTGAGGGGGAGGGTGTAGGATGAGGGGGAGGGTTTAGGATGAGGGGGCTGTGAGGGGGAGGGTGTAGGATGAGGGGGCTGTGAGGGGGAGGGTGTAGGATGAGGGGGAGGGTGTAGGATGAGGGGGAGGGTGTAGGATGAGGGGGAAGTGAAGGGTAGGGTGGAGGATGAGGGGGCAGTGATGGGGAGGGTGTAGGATGAGGGGGCTGTGAGGGGGAGGGTGTAGGATGAAGGGGCAGTGAGGGAGGGTTGAGGATGAGGGGGAAGTGAAGGGGAGGGTGTAGGATGAGGGGGCAGTGAGGGGGAGGGTGTAGGATGAGGGGGCAGTGAGGGGGAGGGTGTAGGATGAGGGGGCAGTGAGGGGGAGGGTGTAGGATGAGGGGGCTGTGAGGGGGAGGGTGGAGGATGAGGGGGCAGTGAGGGGGAGGGTGTAGGATGAGGGGGCTGTGAGGGGGAGGGTGTAGGATGAGGGGGAGGGTGTAGGATGAGGGGGAGGGTGTTGGATGAGGGGGCAGTGAGGGAGGGTGTAGGATGAGGGGGAAGTGAGGGGGTGGGTGTAGGATGAGGAGGGTGTAGGATGAGGGGGAGGGTGTAGGATGAGGGGGAGGGTGTAGGATGAGGGGGAGGGTGTAGGATGAGGGGGTGGGTGTAGGATGAGGGGGCAGTGAGGGAGGGTGTAGGATGAGGGGGAAGTGAGGGGGAGGGTGTAGGATGATGGGGAGGGTGTAGGATGAGGGGGAGGGTGTAGGATGAGGGGGAAGTGAAGGGTAGGGTGGAGGATGAGGGGGCAGTGATGGGGAGGGTGTAGGATGAGGGGGCTGTGAGGGGGAGGGTGTAGGGTGAAGGGGCAGTGAGGGAGGGTTGAGGATGAGGGGGAAGTGAAGGGGAGGGTGTAGGATGAGGGGACAGTGAGGGGGAGGGTGTAGGATGAGGGGGCAGTGAGGGGGAGGGTGTAGGATGAGGGGGCAGTGAGGGGGAGGGTGTAGGATGAGGGGGCTGTGAGGGGGAGGGTGTAGGATGAGGGGGCAGTGAGGGGGAGGGTGTAGGATGAGGGGGCTGTGAGGGGGAGGGTGTAGGATGAGGGGGAGGGTGTAGGATGAGGGGGAGGGTGTTGGATGAGGGGGCAGTGAGGGAGGGTGTAGGATGAGGGGGAAGTGAGGGGGTGGGTGTAGGATGAGGAGGGTGTAGGATGAGGGGGAGGGTGTAGGATGAGGGGGAGGGTGTAGGATGAGGGGGAGGGTGTAGGATGAGGGGGTGGGTGTAGGATGAGGGGGCAGTGAGGGAGGGTGTAGGATGAGGGGGAAGTGAGGGGGAGGGTGTAGGATGATGGGGAGGGTGTAGGATGAGGGGGGGGTGTAGGATGAGGGGGCTGGGAGGGTGTAGGATAATGGGGCAGTGAGGGGGAGGGTGTAGGATGAGGCGGAGTGTGTAGGGTGAGGGGGCTGTGAGGGGGAGGGTGTAGGATGAGGGGGCAGTGAGGGAGGGTGTAGGATGAGGGGGAGGGTGTAGGATGAAGAGGCAGTGAGGGAGGGTGTGTAGGATGAGGAGGCAGTGAGGGGCAGGGTGTAGGATGAGGGAGCAGTGAGGGAGGGTGTAGGATGAGGGGGAAGTGAGGGGGAGGGTGTAGGATGATGGGGAGGGTGTAGGATGATGGGGAGGGTGTAGTATGAGGGGGAGGGTGTAGGATGAGGAGGCAGTGAGGGGGAGGGTGTAGGATGAGGAGGCAATGAGGGGGAGGGTGTAGGATGAGGGGGCTGTGAGGGGGAGGGTGTAGATTGAGGGGGCAGTGAGGGAGCGTGTAGGATGAGGGGGCTGTGAGGGGGAGGGTGTAGGATGAGGGGGCTGTGAGGGGGAGGGTGTAGGATGAGGGGGCAGTGAGGGAGGGTGTAGGATGAGGGGGAGGGTGTAGGATGAGGATGCAGTGAGGGAGGGTGTGTAGGATGAGGGGGCTGTGAGGGGGAGGGTGTAGGATAATGGGGCAGTGAGGGGGAGGGTGTAGGATGAGGGGGAGGGTGTAGGATGAGGGGGGCAGTGAGGGAGTGTGTAGGATGAGGGGGAGGGTGTAGGATGAGGGGGCTGTGAGTGGGAGGGTGTAGGATGATGGGGGGGGTGTAGGATGAGGAGGCAGTGAGGGATAGTGTGTAGGATGAGGAGGCAGTGAGGGGGAGGGTGTCGGATGAGGGGGAGGGTGTAGGATGAGGAGGCAGTGAGGGAGGGTGTGTAGGATGAGGAGGCAGTGAGGGGGAGGGTGTTGGATGAGGAGGCAGTGAGGGGGAGGTTGTAGGATGAGGAGGCTGTGAGGGGGCGGGTGTACGATGAGGGGGCAGTGAAGGGGAGGGTGTAGTATGAGGAGGCAGTGAGGGGGAGGGTGTAGGATGAGGAGGCAGTGAGGGTGAGGGTGTAGGATGAGGAGGCAGTGAGCGGGAGGGTGTAGGATGAGGAGGCAGTGAGGGGGAGGGTGTAGGATGAGGGGGAGGGTGTAGGATGAGGAGGCAGTGAGGGGAGGGTGTAGGCTGAGGGGGAGGGTGTAGGATGAGGAGGCAGTGAGGGTGAGGGTGTAGGATGAGGAGGCAGTGAGCGGGAGGGTGTAGGATGAGGAGGCAGTGGGAGGGTGTGTCGGATGAGGAGGCAGTGAGGGGGAGGGTGTAGGATGAGGCGGCAGTGAGGGGGAGGGTGTAGGATGAGGGGGCAGTGAGGGGGAGGATTTAGGATGAGGGGGCAGTGAGGGGGAGGGTGTAGGATGAGGGGGAGGGTTTAGGATGAGGGGGCTGTGAGGGGGAGGGTGTAGGATGAGGGGGCTGTGAGGGGGAGGGTGTAGGATGAGGGGGAGGGTGTAGGATGAGGGGGAGGGTGTAGGATGAGGGGGAAGTGAAGGGTAGGGTGGAGGATGAGGGGGCAGTGATGGGGAGGGTGTAGGATGAGGGGGCTGTGAGGGGGAGGGTGTAGGATGAAGGGGCAGTGAGGGAGGGTTGAGGATGAGGGGGAAGTGAAGGGGAGGGTGTAGGATGAGGGGGCAGTGAGGGGGAGGGTGTAGGATGAGGGGGCAGTGAGGGGGAGGGTGTAGGATGAGGGGGCAGTGAGGGGGAGGGTGTAGGATGAGGGGGCTGTGAGGGGGAGGGTGTAGGATGAGGGGGCAGTGAGGGGGAGGGTGTAGGATGAGGGGGCTGTGAGGGGGAGGGTGTAGGATGAGGGGGAGGGTGTAGGATGAGGGGGAGGGTGTAGGATGAGGGGGAGGGTGTTGGATGAGGGGGCAGTGAGGGAGGGTGTAGGATGAGGGGGAAGTGAGGGGGTGGGTGTAGGATGAGGAGGGTGTAGGATGAGGGGGAGGGTGTAGGATGAGGGGGAGGGTGTAGGATGAGGGGGAGGGTGTAGGATGAGGGGGTGGGTGTAGGATGAGGGGGCAGTGAGGGAGGGTGTAGGATGAGGGGGAAGTGAGGGGGAGGGTGTAGGATGATGGGGAGGGTGTAGGATGAGGGGGGGTGTAGGATGAGGGGGCTGGGAGGGTGTAGGATAATGGGGCAGTGAGGGGGAGGGTGTAGGATGAGGCGGAGTGTGTAGGGTGAGGGGGCTGTGAGGGGGAGGGTGTAGGATGAGGGGGCAGTGAGGGAGGGTGTAGGATGAGGGGGAGGGTGTAGGATGAAGAGGCAGTGAGGGAGGGTGTGTAGGATGAGGAGGCAGTGAGGGGCAGGGTGTAGGATGAGGGAGCAGTGAGGGAGGGTGTAGGATGAGGGGGAAGTGAGGGGGAGGGTGTAGGATGATGGGGAGGGTGTAGGATGATGGGGAGGGTGTAGTATGAGGGGGAGGGTGTAGGATGAGGAGGCAGTGAGGGGGAGGGTGTAGGATGAGGAGGCAATGAGGGGGAGGGTGTAGGATGAGGGGGCTGTGAGGGGGAGGGTGTAGATTGAGGGGGCAGTGAGGGAGCGTGTAGGATGAGGGGGCTGTGAGGGGGAGGGTGTAGGATGAGGGGGCTGTGAGGGGGAGGGTGTAGGATGAGGGGGCAGTGAGGGAGGGTGTAGGATGAGGGGGAGGGTGTAGGATGAGGATGCAGTGAGGGAGGGTGTGTAGGATGAGGGGGCTGTGAGGGGGAGGGTGTAGGATAATGGGGCAGTGAGGGGGAGGGTGTAGGATGAGGGGGAGGGTGTAGGATGAGGGGGGCAGTGAGGGAGTGTGTAGGATGAGGGGGAGGGTGTAGGATGAGGGGGCTGTGAGTGGGAGGGTGTAGGATGATGGGGGGGGTGTAGGATGAGGAGGCAGTGAGGGATAGTGTGTAGGATGAGGAGGCAGTGAGGGGGAGGGTGGCGGATGAGGGGGAGGGTGTAGGATGAGGAGGCAGTGAGGGAGGGTGTGTAGGATGAGGAGGCAGTGAGGGGGAGGGTGTAGGATGAGGAGGCAGTGAGGGGGAGGTTGTAGGATGAGGAGGCTGTGAGGGGGCGGGTGTACGATGAGGGGGCAGTGAAGGGGAGGGTGTAGTATGAGGAGGCAGTGAGGGGGAGGGTGTAGGATGAGGAGGCAGTGAGGGTGAGGGTGTAGGATGAGGAGGCAGTGAGCGGGAGGGTGTAGGATGAGGAGGCAGTGAGGGGGAGGGTGTAGGATGAGGGGGAGGGTGTAGGATGAGGAGGCAGTGAGGGGAGGGTGTAGGCTGAGGGGGAGGGTGTAGGATGAGGAGGCAGTGAGGGTGAGGGTGTAGGATGAGGAGGCAGTGAGCGGGAGGGTGTAGGATGAGGAGGCAGTGAGGGGGAGGGTGTAGGATGAGGGGGCTGTGATGGTGAGGGTGTAGGATGAGGGGGCTGTGAGGGGGAGGGTGTAGGATGAGGGGGCAGTGAGGGGGAGGGTGTAGGATGATGGGAAGGGTGTAGGATGAGGGGGAGGGTGTGTAGGATGAGGGGGAGGGTGTGTAGGATGAGGAGGCAGTGAGCGGCAGGGTGTAGGATGAGGGGGCTGTGAGGGGGAGGGTGTAGGATGAGGGGGCAGTGAGCGGGAGGGTTTAGGATGAGGGGGCAGTGAGGGGGAGGGTGTAGGATGATGGGGAGGGTGTAGGATGAGGGGGAGGGTGTAGGATGAGGGGGCAGTGAAGGGGAGGGTGTGTAGGATGAGGGGGCTGTGAGGGAGGGTGTAGGATGAGGTGGAGGGTGTAGGATGAGGGGGCAGTGAGGGAGGGTGTAGGATGAGGTGGAGGGTGTAGGATGAGGGGGCAGTGAGGGAGTGTGTAGGATGAGGGGGCTGTGAGTGGGAGGGTGTAGGATGATGGGGAGGGTGTAGGATGAGGAGGCAGTGAGGGGGAGGGTGTAGGATGAGGAGGCAGTGAGGGAGGGTGTGTAGGATGAGGAGGCAGTGAGGGGGAGGGTGTAGGATGAGGAGGCAGTGAGGGGGAGGGTGTAGGATGAGGGGGCAGTGAGGGGGAGGGTGTAGGATGAGGAGGCAGTGAGGGGGGGTGTAGGATGAGGGGGCTGTGAGGGGTGGGTGTACGACGAGGGGGCAGTGAAGGGGAGGGTGTAGGATGAGGAGGCAGTGAGCGGGAGGGTGTAGGATGAGGAGGCAGTGAGGGTGAGGGTGTAGGATGAGGGGGAGGGTGTAGGATGAGGAGGCAGTGAGGGTGAGGGTGTAGGATGAGGAGGCAATGAGCGGGAGGGTGTAGGATGAGGAGGCAGTGAGGGGGAGGGTGTAGGATGAGGGGGCAGTGAGGGGGAGGGTGTAGGATGAGGAAGCCGTGAGGGAGGGTGTGTAGGATGAGGAGGGAGTGAGGGAGGGTGTAGGATGAGGGGGCAGTGAGGGAGGGTGTGTAGGATGAGGAGGGAGTGAGGGAGGGTGTAGGATGAGGCGGAAGTGAGGGGGAGGGTGTAGGATGATGGGGAGGGTGTAGGATGAGGGGGAGGGTGTAGGATGAGGGGGAGGGTGTAGGATGAGGGGGCAGTGAGGGAGGGTGTTGGATGAGGGGAAAGTGAGGGGGAGGGTGTAGGATGATGTGGAGGGTGTAGGATGAGGAGGCAGTGAGGGGGAGGGTGTAGGATGAGGGGGCTGTGAGGGGGAGGGTGTAGGATGAGGGGGCTGTGAGGGGGAGGGTGTAGGATGAGGGGGAGGGTGTAGGATGAGGGGGCTGTGAGGGGGAGGGTGTAGGATGAGGGGGAAGTGTAGGGGAGGGTGGAGGGTGAGGGGGCAGTGAGGGGGGGGGTGTAGGACGAGGGGGCAGTGAGGGGGAGGGTGTAGGATGAGGGCGAAGTGAAGGGGAGGTTGGAGGATGAGGGGGCAGTGAGGGGGAGGTTTTAGGATGAGGAGGCAGTGAGGGAGGGTGTAGGATGAGGAGGCAGTGAGGGGGTGGGTGTAGGATGAGGGGGCTGTGAGGGGGAGGCTGTAGGATGAGCGGGAGGGTGTAGGATGAGGAGGCTGTGAGGGGGAGGGTGTAGGATGAGGGGTCTGTGATCGGGAGGGTGTAGGATGAGGGGGAGGGTGTAGGATGAGGAGACAGTGAGGGGGAGGGTGTAGGATGAGGGGGCTGTGAGGGGGAGGGTGTAGGATGAGGGGGCAGTGAGGGGGAGGGTTTAGGATGAGGGGCAGTGAGGGGGAGGGTGTAGGATGAGGAGGCAGTGAGGGGGAGGTTGTAGGATGAGGGGGCTGTGAGGGGGAGGGTGTAGGATGAGGGGGAGGGTGTAGGCTGAGGGGGCTGTGAGGGGGAGGATGTAGGATGAGGGGGAAGTGAAGTGGAGGGTGGAGAATGAGGGGGCAGTGATGGGGAGGGTGTAGGATGAGGAGGCAGTGAGGGGGTGGGTGTAGGATGAGGGGGCAGTGAGGGGGAGGGTGTAGGATGAGGGGGCTGTGAGGCGGAGGGTGTAGGATGAGGCGGAGGGTGTAGGATGAGGCGGAGGGTGTAGGATGTGGAGGAGGGTGTAGGATGAGGAGGCAGTGAGGGGGTGGGTGTAGGATGAGGGGGCTGTGAGGGGGTGGGTGTAGGATGAGGGGGCTGTGAGGGGCAGGGTGTTGGATGAGGCGGAGGGTGTAGGTTGAGGGGGCTGTGAGGGGGAGGGTGTAGGATGAGGGGGCAGTGAGGGAGGGTGTAGGATGAGGGGGAGGGTGTAGGATGAGGGGGCAGTGAGTGAGTGTGTAGGATGAGGGGGAGGGTGTAGGATGAGGGGGCTGTGAGGGGGAGGGTGTTGGATGATGGGGAGGGTGTAGGATGAGGAGGCAGTGAGGGGGAGGGTGTGTAGGATGAGGAGGCAGTGAGGGATGGTGTGTAGGATGAGGAGGCAGTGAGGGGGAGGGTGTAGGATGAGGGGGAGGGTGTAGGATGAGGAGGCAGTGAGGGGGAGGGTGTAGGATGAGGAGGCAGTGGGGGAGGGTGTGTAGGATGAGGAGGCAGTGAGGAGGAGGGTGTAGGATGAGGAGGCAGTGAGTGGGAGGGTGTAGGATGAGGGGGAGCGTGTAGGATGAGGGGACAGTGAGGGGGAGGGTGTAGGATGAGAAGGCAGTGAGGGAGGGTGTAGGATGAGGGGGCAGTGAAGGGGAGGGTGTAGGATGAGGAGGCAGTGAGGGGGAGGGTGTAGGATGAAGGGGCAGTGAGGGAGGGTTGAGGATGAGGGGGAAGTGAAGGGGAGGGTGTAGGATGAGGGGGCAGTGAGGGGGAGGGTGTAGGATGAGGGGGCAGTGAGGGGGAGGGTGTAGGATGAGGGGGCAGTGAGGGGGAGGGTGTAGGATGAGGGGGCTGTGAGGGGGAGGGTGTAGGATGAGGGGGCAGTGAGGGGGAGGGTGTAGGATGAGGGGGCTGTGAGGGGGAGGGTGTAGGATGAGGGGGAGGGTGTAGGATGAGGGGGAGGGTGTTGGATGAGGGGGCAGTGAGGGAGGGTGTAGGATGAGGGGGAAGTGAGGGGGTGGGTGTAGGATGAGGAGGGTGTAGGATGAGGGGGAGGGTGTAGGATGAGGGGGAGGGTGTAGGATGAGGGGGAGGGTGTAGGTTGAGGGGGTGGGTGTAGGATGAGGGGGCAGTGAGGGAGGGTGTAGGATGAGGGGGAAGTGAGGGGGAGGGTGTAGGATGATGGGGAGGGTGTAGGATGAGGGGGGGGTGTAGGATGAGGGGGCTGGGAGGGTGTAGGATAATGGGGCAGTGAGGGGGAGGGTGTAGGATGAGGCGGAGTGTGTAGGGTGAGGGGGCTGTGAGGGGGAGGGTGTAGGATGAGGGGGCAGTGAGGGAGGGTGTAGGATGAGGGGGAGGGTGTAGGATGAAGAGGCAGTGAGGGAGGGTGTGTAGGATGAGGAGGCAGTGAGGGGCAGGGTGTAGGATGAGGGAGCAGTGAGGGAGGGTGTAGGATGAGGGGGAAGTGAGGGGGAGGGTGTAGGATGATGGGGAGGGTGTAGGATGATGGGGAGGGTGTAGTATGAGGGGGAGGGTGTAGGATGAGGAGGCAGTGAGGGGGAGGGTGTAGGATGAGGAGGCAATGAGGGGGAGGGTGTAGGATGAGGGGGCTGTGAGGGGGAGGGTGTAGATTGAGGGGGCAGTGAGGGAGCGTGTAGGATGAGGGGGCTGTGAGGGGGAGGGTGTAGGATGAGGGGGCTGTGAGGGGGAGGGTGTAGGATGAGGGGGCAGTGAGGGAGGGTGTAGGATGAGGGGGAGGGTGTAGGATGAGGATGCAGTGAGGGAGGGTGTGTAGGATGAGGGGGCTGTGAGGGGGAGGGTGTAGGATAATGGGGCAGTGAGGGGGAGGGTGTAGGATGAGGGGGAGGGTGTAGGATGAGGGGGGCAGTGAGGGAGTGTGTAGGATTTGGGGGAGGGTGTAGGATGAGGGGGCTGTGAGTGGGAGGGTGTAGGATGATGGGGGGGGTGTAGGATGAGGAGGCAGTGAGGGATAGTGTGTAGGATGAGGAGGCAGTGAGGGGGAGGGTGTCGGATGAGGGGGAGGGTGTAGGATGAGGAGGCAGTGAGGGAGGGTGTGTAGGATGAGGAGGCAGTGAGGGGGAGGGTGTAGGATGAGGAGGCAGTGAGGGGGAGGTTGTAGGATGAGGAGGCTGTGAGGGGGCGGGTGTACGATGAGGGGGCAGTGAAGGGGAGGGTGTAGTATGAGGAGGCAGTGAGGGGGAGGGTGTAGGATGAGGAGGCAGTGAGGGTGAGGGTGTAGGATGAGGAGGCAGTGAGCGGGAGGGTGTAGGATGAGGAGGCAGTGAGGGGGAGGGTGTAGGATGAGGGGGAGGGTGTAGGATGAGGAGGCAGTGAGGGGAGGGTGTAGGCTGAGGGGGAGGGTGTAGGATGAGGAGGCAGTGAGGGTGAGGGTGTAGGATGAGGAAGCAGTGAGCGGGAGGGTGTAGGATGAGGAGGCAGTGGGAGGGTGTGTCGGATGAGGAGGCAGTGAGGGGGAGGGTGTAGGATGAGGCGGCAGTGAGGGGGAGGGTGTAGGATGAGGGGGCAGTGAGGGGGAGGATTTAGGATGAGGGGGCAGTGAGGGGGAGGGTGTAGGATGAGGGGGAGGGTTTAGGATGAGGGGGCTGTGAGGGGGAGGGTGTAGGATGAGGGGGCTGTGAGGGGGAGGGTGTAGGATGAGGGGGAGGGTGTAGGATGAGGGGGAGGGTGTAGGATGAGGGGGAAGTGAAGGGTAGGGTGGAGGATGAGGGGGCAGTGATGGGGAGGGTGTAGGATGAGGGGGCTGTGAGGGGGAGGGTGTAGGATAAAGGGGCAGTGAGGGAGGGTTGAGGATGAGGGGGAAGTGAAGGGGAGGGTGTAGGATGAGGGGGCAGTGAGGGGGAGGGTGTAGGATGAGGGGGCAGTGAGGGGGAGGGTGTAGGATGAGGGGGCAGTGAGGGGGAGGGTGTAGGATGAGGGGGCTGTGAGGGGGAGGGTGTAGGATGAGGGGGCAGTGAGGGGGAGGGTGTAGGATGAGGGGGCTGTGAGGGGGAGGGTGTAGGATGAGGGGGAGGGTGTAGGATGAGGGGGAGGGTGTTGGATGAGGGGGCAGTGAGGGAGGGTGTAGGATGAGGGGGAAGTGAGGGGGTGGGTGTAGGATGAGGAGGGTGTAGGATGAGGGGGAGGGTGTAGGATGAGGGGGAGGGTGTAGGATGAGGGGGAGGGTGTAGGATGAGGGGGAGGGTGTAGGATGAGGGGGTGGGTGTAGGATGAGGGGGCAGTGAGGGAGGGTGTAGGATGAGGGGGAAGTGAGGGGGAGGGTGTAGGATGATGGGGAGGGTGTAGGATGAGGGGGGGGTGTAGGATGAGGGGGCTGGGAGGGTGTAGGATAATGGGGCAGTGAGGGGGAGGGTGTAGGATGAGGCGGAGTGTGTAGGGTGAGGGGGCTGTGAGGGGGAGGGTGTAGGATGAGGGGGCAGTGAGGGAGGGTGTAGGATGAGGGGGAGGGTGTAGGATGAAGAGGCAGTGAGGGAGGGTGTGTAGGATGAGGAGGCAGTGAGGGGCAGGGTGTAGGATGAGGGAGCAGTGAGGGAGGGTGTAGGATGAGGGGGAAGTGAGGGGGAGGGTGTAGGATGATGGGGAGGGTGTAGGATGATGGGGAGGGTGTAGTATGAGGGGGAGGGTGTAGGATGAGGAGGCAGTGAGGGGGAGGGTGTAGGATGAGGAGGCAATGAGGGGGAGGGTGTAGGATGAGGGGGCTGTGAGGGGGAGGGTGTAGATTGAGGGGGCAGTGAGGGAGCGTGTAGGATGAGGGGGCTGTGAGGGGGAGGGTGTAGGATGAGGGGGCTGTGAGGGGGAGGGTGTAGGATGAGGGGGCAGTGAGGGAGGGTGTAGGATGAGGGGGAGGGTGTAGGATGAGGATGCAGTGAGGGAGGGTGTGTAGGATGAGGGGGCTGTGAGGGGGAGGGTGTAGGATAATGGGGCAGTGAGGGGGAGGGTGTAGGATGAGGGGGAGGGTGTAGGATGAGGGGGGCAGTGAGGGAGTGTGTAGGATGAGGGGGAGGGTGTAGGATGAGGGGGCTGTGAGTGGGAGGGTGTAGGATGATGGGGGGGGTGTAGGATGAGGAGGCAGTGAGGGATAGTGTGTAGGATGAGGAGGCAGTGAGGGGGAGGGTGTCGGATGAGGGGGAGGGTGTAGGATGAGGAGGCAGTGAGGGAGGGTGTGTAGGATGAGGAGGCAGTGAGGGGGAGGGTGTAGGATGAGGAGGCAGTGAGGGGGAGGTTGTAGGATGAGGAGGCTGTGAGGGGGCGGGTGTACGATGAGGGGGCAGTGAAGGGGAGGGTGTAGTATGAGGAGGCAGTGAGGGGGAGGGTGTAGGATGAGGAGGCAGTGAGGGTGAGGGTGTAGGATGAGGAGGCAGTGAGCGGGAGGGTGTAGGATGAGGAGGCAGTGAGGGGGAGGGTGTAGGATGAGGGGGAGGGTGTAGGATGAGGAGGCAGTGAGGGGAGGGTGTAGGCTGAGGGGGAGGGTGTAGGATGAGGAGGCAGTGAGGGTGAGGGTGTAGGATGAGGAGGCAGTGAGCGGGAGGGTGTAGGATGAGGAGGCAGTGAGGGGGAGGGTGTAGGATGAGGGGGCTGTGATGGTGAGGGTGTAGGATGAGGGGGCTGTGAGGGGGAGGGTGTAGGATGAGGGGGCAGTGAGGGGGAGGGTGTAGGATGATGGGAAGGGTGTAGGATGAGGGGGAGGGTGTGTAGGATGAGGGGGAGGGTGTGTAGGATGAGGAGGCAGTGAGCGGCAGGGTGTAGGATGAGGGGGCTGTGAGGGGGAGGGTGTAGGATGAGGGGGCAGTGAGCGGGAGGGTTTAGGATGAGGGGGCAGTGAGGGGGAGGGTGTAGGATGATGGGGAGGGTGTAGGATGAGGGGGAGGGTGTAGGATGAGGGGGCAGTGAAGGGGAGGGTGTGTAGGATGAGGGGGCTGTGAGGGAGGGTGTAGGATGAGGTGGAGGGTGTAGGATGAGGGGGCAGTGAGGGAGGGTGTAGGATGAGGTGGAGGGTGTAGGATGAGGGGGCAGTGAGGGAGTGTGTAGGATGAGGGGGCTGTGAGTGGGAGGGTGTAGGATGATGGGGAGGGTGTAGGATGAGGAGGCAGTGAGGGGGAGGGTGTAGGATGAGGAGGCAGTGAGGGAGGGTGTGTAGGATGAGGAGGCAGTGAGGGGCAGGGTGTAGGATGAGGAGGCAGTGAGGGGGAGGGTGTAGGATGAGGGGGCAGTGAGGGGGAGGGTGTAGGATGAGGAGGCAGTGAGGGGGGGTGTAGGATGAGGGGGCTGTGAGGGGTGGGTGTACGACGAGGGGGCAGTGAAGGGGAGGGTGTAGGATGAGGAGGCAGTGAGCGGGAGGGTGTAGGATGAGGAGGCAGTGAGGGTGAGGGTGTAGGATGAGGGGGAGGGTGTAGGATGAGGAGGCAGTGAGGGTGAGGGTGTAGGATGAGGAGGCAATGAGCGGGAGGGTGTAGGATGAGGAGGCAGTGAGGGGGAGGGTGTAGGATGAGGGGGCAGTGAGGGAGGGTGTAGGATGAGGGGGCAGTGAGGGAGGGTGTGTAGGATGAGGAGGGAGTGAGGGAGGGTGTAGGATGAGGCGGAAGTGAGGGGGAGGGTGTAGGATGATGGGGAGGGTGTAGGATGAGGGGGAGGGTGTAGGATGAGGGGGAGGGTGTAGGATGAGGGGGCAGTGAGGGAGGGTGTTGGATGAGGGGAAAGTGAGGGGGAGGGTGTAGGATGATGTGGAGGGTGTAGGATGAGGAGGCAGTGAGGGGGAGGGTGTAGGATGAGGGGGCTGTGAGGGGGAGGGTGTAGGATGAGGGGGCTGTGAGGGGGAGGGTGTAGGATGAGGGGGAGGGTGTAGGATGAGGGGGCTGTGAGGGGGAGGGTGTAGGATGAGGGGGAAGTGTAGGGGAGGGTGGAGGGTGAGGGGGCAGTGAGGGGGAGGGTGTAGGACGAGGGGGCAGTGAGGGGGAGGGTGTAGGATGAGGGCGAAGTGAAGGGGAGGTTGGAGGATGAGGGGGCAGTGAGGGGGAGGTTTTAGGATGAGGAGGCAGTGAGGGAGGGTGTAGGATGAGGAGGCAGTGAGGGGGTGGGTGTAGGATGAGGGGGCTGTGAGGGGGAGGCTGTAGGATGAGCGGGAGGGTGTAGGATGAGGAGGCTGTGAGGGGGAGGGTGTAGGATGAGGGGTCTGTGATGGGGAGGGTGTAGGATGAGGGGGAGGGTGTAGGATGAGGAGACAGTGAGGGGGAGGGTGTAGGATGAGGGGGCTGTGAGGGGGAGGGTGTAGGATGAGGGGGCAGTGAGGGGGAGGGTTTAGGATGAGGGGCAGTGAGGGGGAGGGTGTAGGATGAGGAGGCAGTGAGGGGGAGGTTGTAGGATGAGGGGGCTGTGAGGGGGAGGGTGTAGGATGAGGGGGAGGGTGTAGGCTGAGGGGGCTGTGAGGGGGAGGATGTAGGATGAGGGGGAAGTGAAGTGGAGGGTGGAGAATGAGGGGGCAGTGATGGGGAGGGTGTAGGATGAGGAGGCAGTGAGGGGGTGGGTGTAGGATGAGGGGGCAGTGAGGGGGAGGGTGTAGGATGAGGGGGCTGTGAGGCGGAGGGTGTAGGATGAGGCGGAGGGTGTAGGATGAGGCGGAGGGTGTAGGATGAGGCGGAGGGTGTAGGATGTGGAGGAGGGTGTAGGATGAGGAGGCAGTGAGGGGGTGGGTGTAGGATGAGGGGGCTGTGAGGGGGTGGGTGTAGGATGAGGGGGCTGTGAGGGGCAGGGTGTAGGATGAGGCGGAGGGTGTAGGTTGAGGGGGCTGTGAGGGGGAGGGTGTAGGATGAGGGGGCAGTGAGGGAGGGTGTAGGATGAGGGGGAGGGTGTAGGATGAGGGGGCAGTGAGTGAGTGTGTAGGATGAGGGGGAGGGTGTAGGATGAGGGGGCTGTGAGGGGGAGGGTGTTGGATGATGGGGAGGGTGTAGGATGAGGAGGCAGTGAGGGGGATGGTGTGTAGGATGAGGAGGCAGTGAGGGATGGTGTGTAGGATGAGGAGGCAGTGAGGGGGAGGGTGTAGGATGAGGGGGAGGGTGTAGGATGAGGAGGCAGTGAGGGGGAGGGTGTAGGATGAGGAGGCAGTGGGGGAGGGTGTGTAGGATGAGGAGGCAGTGAGGAGGAGGGTGTAGGATGAGGAGGCAGTGAGTGGGAGGGTGTAGGATGAGGGGGAGCGTGTAGGATGAGGGGACAGTGAGGGGGAGGGTGTAGGATGAGAAGGCAGTGAGGGAGGGTGTAGGATGAGGGGGCAGTGAAGGGGAGGGTGTAGGATGAGGAGGCAGTGAGGGGGAGGGTGTAGGATGAGGAGGCAGTGAGGGGGGGGTGTGTAGGATGAGGAGGCAGTGAGGGGGAGTGTGTAGGATGAGGAGGCAGTGAGGGAGGGTGTAGGATGATGGGGAGGGTGTAGGATGAGGGGGAGGGTGTAGGATGAGGAGGCAGCGAGGGAGGGTGTGTAGGACGAGGAGGCAGTGAGGGGGAGGGTGTAGGATGAGGGGGCAGTGAGGGAGGGTGTAGGATGAGGGGGAAGTGAGGAGGAGGGTGTAGAATGATGGGGAGGGTGTAGGATGAGGGGGATGGGTGTAGGATGAGGAGGCAGTGGGTGGGTGTAGGATGAGGAGGCAGTGAGGGGGAGGGTGTAGGATGAGGGTGTAGGATGAGGGGGAGGGTGTAGGATGAGGGGGCAGTGAGGGGGAGGGTTTAGAGTGAGGGGGAGGGTGTATGACGAGGAGGCAGTGAGGGGGAGGGTGTAGGATGAGGGGGAGGGTGTAGGATGAGGGGGAGGGTGTAGGATGAGGGGGCTGTGAGGGGGAGGGTGTAGGATGAGGCGGAGGGTGTAGGATGAGGCGGAGGGTGTAGGATGTGGAGGAGGGTGTAGGATGAGGAGGCAGTGAGGGGGTGGGTGTAGGATGAGGGGGCTGTGAGGGGGTGGGTGTAGGATGAGGGGGCTGTGAGGGGCAGGGTGTAGGATGAGGCGGAGGGTGTAGGTTGAGGGGGCTGTGAGGGGGAGGGTGTAGGATGAGGGGGCAGTGAGGGAGGGTGTAGGATGAGGGGGAGGGTGTAGGATGAGGGGGCAGTGAGTGAGTGTGTAGGATGAGGGGCAGGGTGTAGGATGAGGGGGCTGTGAGGGGGAGGGTGTTGGATGATGGGGAGGGTGTAGGATGAGGAGGCAGTGAGGGGGAGGGTGTGTAGGATGAGGAGGCAGTGAGGGATGGTGTGTCGGATGAGGAGGCAGTGAGGGGGAGGGTGTAGGATGAGGGGGAGGGTGTAGGATGAGGCAGTGAGGGGGAGGGTGTAGGATGAGGAGGCAGTGAGGGAGGGTGTGTAGGATGAGGAGGCAGTGAGGAGGAGGGTGTAGGATGAGGAGGCAGTGAGTGGGAGGGTGTAGGATGAGGGGGAGGGTGTAGGATGAGGGGACAGTGAGGGGGAGGGTGTAGGATGAGGAGGCAGTGAGGGAGGGTGTAGGATGAGGGGGCAGTGAAGGGGAGGGTGTAGGATGAGGAGGCAGTGAGGGGGAGGGTGTAGGATGAGGAGGCAGTGAGGGGGGGTGTGTAGGATGAGGAGGCAGTGAGGGGGAGTGTGTAGGATGAGGAGGCAGTGAGGGAGGGTATAGGATGATGGGGAGGGTGTAGGATGAGGGGGAGGGTGTAGGATGAGGAGGCAGCGAGGGAGGGTGTGTAGGACGAGGAGGCAGTGAGGGGGAGGGTGTAGGATGAGGGGGCAGTGAGGGAGGGTGTAGGATGAGGGGGAAGTGAGGGGGAGGGTGTAGAATGATGGGGAGGGTGTAGGATGAGGGGGATGGGTGTAGGATGAGGAGGCAGTGGGTGAGTGTAGGATGAGGAGGCAGTGAGGGGGAGGGTGTAGGATGAGGGTGTATGATGAGGGGGAGGGTGTAGGATGAGGGGGCAGTGAGGGGGAGGGTTTAGAGTGAGGGGGAGGGTGTATGACGAGGAGGCAGTGAGGGGGAGGGTGTAGGATGAGGGGGAGGGTGTAGGATGAGGGGGCTGTGAGAGGGAGGGTGTAGGATGAGGGGGAGGGTGGAGGATGAGGGGGCAGTGAGGGGGAGGGTGTAGGACGAGGGGGCAGTGAGGGGGAGGGTGTAGGATGAGGGGGAGGGTGTAGGATGAGGGGGAAGTGAAGGGGGAGGGTGAAGGATGAGTGGGCAGTGAGTGGGAGGGGGTAGGATGAGGAGGCAGTGAGGGAGGGTGTGTAGGATGAGGGGGCAGTGAGGGAGGGTGTAGGATGAGGAGGCAGTGAGGGGGAGGGTGTAGGATGAGGAGGCAGTGAGGGGGAGGGTGTAGGATGAGGGGGCAGTGAGGGAGGGTGTAGGATGAAGGGGCAGTGAGGGGGAGGGTGTAGGATGAGGGGGCTGTGAGGGGGAGGGTGTAGGATGAGGAGGCAGTGAGGGGGAGGGTGTAGGATGAGGAGGCAGTGAGGGGGAGGGTGTAGGATGAGGGGGCAGTGAGGGAGGGTGAAGGATGAAGGGGCAGTGAGGGGAGGGTGTAGGATGAGGGGGCTGTGAGGGGGAGGGTGTAGGATGAGGAGGCAGTGAGGGGGAGGGTGTAGGATGAGGAGGCAGTGAGGGGGAGGGTGTAGGATGAGGAGGCAGTGAGGGGGGGTGTGTAGGATGAGGAGGCAGTGAGGGGGAGTGTGTAGGATGAGGAGGCAGTGAGGGGGAGGGTGTAGGATGAGGGGGCTGTGAGGGGGAGGGTGTAGGTGGAGGAGGCAGTGAGGGGGAGGGTGTAGGATGAGGAGGCAGTGAGGGGGAGGGTGTAGGATGAGGGGGCAGTGAGGGAGGGTGTAGGATGAAGGGGCAGTGAGGGGAGGGTGTAGGATGAGGGGGCTGTGAGGGGGAGGGTGTAGGATGAGGAGGCAGTGAGGGGGAGGGTGTAGGATGAGGAGGCAGTGAGGGGGAGGGTGTAGGATGAGGAGGCAGTGAGGGGGGGTGTGTAGGATGAGGAGGCAGTGAGGGGGAGTGTGTAGGATGAGGAGGCAGTGAGGGAGGGTGTAGGATGATGGGGAGGGTGTAGGATGAGGGGGAGGGTGTAGGATGAGGACGCAGCGAGGGAGGGTGTGTAGGACGAGGAGGCAGTGAGGGGGAGGGTGTAGGATGAGGGGGCAGTGAGGGAGGGTGTAGGATGAGGGGGAAGTGAGGGGGAGGGTGTAGAATGATGGGGAGGGTGTAGGATGAGGGGGATGGGTGTAGGATGAGGAGGCAGTGGGTGGGTGTAGGATGAGGAGGCAGTGAGGGGGAGGGTGTAGGATGAGGGTGTAGGATGAGGGGGAGGGTGTAGGATGAGGGGGCAGTGAGGGGGAGGGTTTAGAGTGAGGGGGAGGGTGTATGACGAGGAGGCAGTGAGGGGGAGGGTGTAGGATGAGGGGGAGGGTGTAGGATGAGGGGGAGGGTGTAGGATGAGGAGGCTGTGAGGGGGAGGGTGTAGGATGAGGCGGAGGGTGTAGGATGAGGCGGAGGGTGTAGGATGTGGAGGAGGGCGTAGGATGAGGAGGCAGTGAGGGGGTGGGTGTAGGATGAGGGGGTGGGTGTAGGATGAGGGGGCTGTGAGGGGCAGGGTGTAGGATGAGGCGGAGGGTGTAGGTTGAGGGGGCTGTGAGGGGGAGCGTGTAGGATGAGGGGGCAGTGAGGGAGGGTGTAGGATGAGGGGGAGGGTGTAGGATGAGGGGGCAGTGAGTGAGTGTGTAGGATGAGGGGGAGGGTGTAGGATGAGGGGGCTGTGAGGGGGAGGATGTTGGATGATGGGGAGGGTGTAGGATGAGGAGGCAGTGAGGGGGAGGGTGTAGGATGAGGAGGCAGTGGGGGAGGGTGTGTAGGATGAGGAGGCAGTGAGGAGGAGGGTGTAGGATGAGGAGGCAGTGAGTGGGAGGGTGTAGGATGAGGGGGAGGGTGTAGGATGAGGGGACAGTGAGGGGGAGGGTGTAGGATGAGGAGGCAGTGAGGGAGGGTGTAGGATGAGGGGGCAGTGAAGGGGAGGGTATAGGATGAGGAGGCAGTGAGGGGGAGGGTGTAGGATGAGGAGGCAGTGAGGGGGGGTGTGTAGGATGAGGAGGCAGTGAGGGGGAGTGTGTAGGATGAGGAGGCAGTGAGGGAGGGTGTAGGATGATGGGGAGGGTGTAGGATGAGGGGGAGGGTGTAGGATGAGGAGGCAGCGAGGGAGGGTGTGTAGGACGAGGAGGCAGTGAGGGGGAGGGTGTAGGATGAGGGGGCAGTGAGGGAGGGTGTAGGATGAGGGGGAAGTGAGGAGGAGGGTGTAGAATGATGGGGAGGGTGTAGGATGAGGGGGATGGGTGTAGGATGAGGAGGCAGTGGGTGGGTGTAGGATGAGGAGGCAGTGAGGGGGAGGGTGTAGGATGAGGGTGTAGGATGAGGGGGAGGGTGTAGGATGAGGGGGCAGTGAGGGGGAGGGTTTAGAGTGAGGGGGAGGGTGTATGACGAGGAGGCAGTGAGGGGGAGGGTGGAGGATGAGGGGGAGGGTGTAGGATGAGGGGGAGGGTGTAGGATGAGGGGGCTGTGAGGGGGAGGGTGTAGGATGAGGCGGAGGGTGTAGGATGAGGCGGAGGGTGTAGGATGTGGAGGAGGGTGTAGGATGAGGAGGCAGTGAGGGGGTGGGTGTAGGATGAGGGGGCTGTGAGGGGGTGGGTGTAGGATGAGGGGGCTGTGAGGGGCAGGGTGTAGGATGAGGCGGAGGGTGTAGGTTGAGGGGGCTGTGAGGGGGAGGGTGTAGGATGAGGGGGCAGTGAGGGAGGGTGTAGGATGAGGGGGAGGGTGTAGGATGAGGGGGCAGTGAGTGAGTGTGTAGGATGAGGGGGAGGGTGTAGGATGAGGGGGCTCTGAGGGGGAGGGTGTTGGATGATGGGGAGGGTGTAGGATGAGGAGGCAGTGAGGGGGGAGGGTGTGTAGGATGAGGAGGCAGTGAGGGATGGTGTGTAGGATGAGGAGGCAGTGAGGGGGAGGGTGTAGGATGAGGGGGAGGGTGTAGGATGAGGAGGCAGTGAGGGGGAGGGTGTAGGATGAGGAGGCAGTGAGGGAGGGTGTAGGATGAGGAGGCAGTGAGGAGGAGGGTGTAGGATGAGGAGGCAGTGAGTGGGAGGATGTAGGATGAGGGGGAGTGTGTAGGATGAGGGGACAGTGAGGGGGAGGGTGTAGGATGAGGAGGCAGTCAGGGAGGGTGTAGGATGAGGGGGTAGTGAAGGGGAGGGTGTAGGATGAGGAGGCAGTGAGGGGGAGGGTGTAGGATGAGGAGGCAGTGAGGGGGGGTGTGTAGGATGAGGAGGCAGTGAGGGGGAGTGTGTAGGATGAGGAGGCAGTGAGGGAGGGTGTAGGATGATGGGGAGGGTGTAGGATGAGGGGGAGGGTGTAGGATGAGGAGGCAGCGAGGGAGGGTGTGTAGGACGAGGAGGCAGTGAGGGGGAGGGTGTAGGATGAGGGGGCAGTGAGGGAGGGTGTAGGATGAGGGGGAAGTGAGGGGGAGGGTGTAGAATGATGGGGAGGGTGTAGGATGAGGGGGATGGGTGTAGGATGAGGAGGCAGTGGGTGGGTGTAGGATGAGGAGGCAGTGAGGGGGAGGGTGTAGGATGAGGGTGTAGGCTGAGGGGGAGGGTGTAGGATGAGGGGGCAGTGAGGGGGAGGGTTTAGAGTGAGGGGGAGGGTGTATGACGAGGAGGCAGTGAGGGGGAGGGTGTAGGATGAGGGGGAGGGTGTAGGATGAGGGGGAGGGTGTAGGATGAGGGGGCTGTGAGGGGGAGGGTGTAGGATGAGGGGGAGGGTGGAGGATGAGGGGGCAGTGAGGGGGAGGGTGTAGGACGAGGGGGCAGTGAGGGGGAGGGTGTAGGATGAGGGGGAGGGTGTAGGATGAGGGGGAAGTGAAGGGGGAGGGTGAAGGATGAGTGGGCAGTGAGTGGGAGGGGGTAGGATGAGGAGGCAGTGAGGGAGGGTGTGTAGGATGAGGGGGCAGTGAGGGAGGGTGTAGGATGAGGAGGCAGTGAGGGGGAGGGTGTAGGATGAGGAGGCAGTGAGGGGGAGGGTGTAGGATGAGGGGGCAGTGAGGGAGGGTGTAGGATGAAGGGGCAGTGAGGGGGAGGGTGTAGGATGAGGGGGCTGTGAGGGGGAGGGTGTAGGATGAGGAGGCAGTGAGGGGGAGGGTGTAGGATGAGGAGGCAGTGAGGGGGAGGGTGTAGGATGAGGAGGCAGTGAGGGGGGGTGTGTAGGATGAGGAGGCAGTGAGGGGGAGTGTGTAGGATGAGGAGGCAGTGAGGGGGAGGGTGTAGGATGAGGGGGCAGTGAGGGAGGGTGTAGGATGAAGGGGCAGTGAGGGGGAGGGTGTAGGATGAGGGGGCTGTGAGGGGGAGGGTGTAGGATGAGGAGGCAGTGAGGGGGAGGGTGTAGGATGAGGGGGCAGTGAGGGAGGGTGTAGGATGAAGGGGCAGTGAGGGGGAGGGTGTAGGATGAGGGGGCTGTGAGGGGGAGGGTGTAGGATGAGGAGGCAGTGAGGGGGAGGGTGTAGGATGAGGAGGCAGTGAGGGGGAGGGTGTAGGATGAGGAGGCAGTGAGGGGGGGTGTGTAGGATGAGGAGGCAGTGAGGGGGAGTGTGTAGGATGAGGAGGCAGTGAGGGAGGGTGCAGGATGATGGGGAGGGTGTAGGATGAGGGGGAGGGTGTAGGATGAGGAGGCAGCGAGGGACGGTGTGTAGGACGAGGAGGCACTGAGGGGGAGGGTGTAGGATGAGGGGGCAGTGAGGGAGGGTGTAGGATGAGGGTGAAGTGAGGGGGAGGGTGTAGAATGATGGGGAGGGTGTAGGATGAGGGGGATGGGTGTAGGATGAGGAGGCAGTGGGTGGGTGTAGGATGAGGAGGCAGTGAGGGGGAGGGTGTAGGATGAGGGTGTAGGATGAGGGGGAGGGTGTAGGATGAGGGGGCAGTGAGGGGGAGGGTTTAGAGTGAGGGGGAGGGTGTATGACGAGGAGGCAGTGAGGGGGAGGGTGTAGGATGAGGGGGAGGGTGTAGGATGAGGGGAAGGGTGTAGGATGAGGGGGCTGTGAGGGGGAGGGTGTAGGATGAGGCGGAGGGTGGAGGATGAGGCGGAGGGTGGAGGATGTGGAGGAGGGTGTAGGATGAGGAGGCAGTGAGGGGGTGGGTGTAGGATGAGGAGGCAGTGAGGGGGTGGGTGTAGGATGAGGGGGCTGTGAGGGGGTGGGTGTAGGATGAGGGGGCTGTGAGGGGCAGGGTGTAGGATGAGGCGGAGGGTGTAGGTTGAGGGGGCTGTGAGGGGGAGGGTGTAGGATGAGGGGGCAGTGAGGGAGGGTGTAGGATGAGGGGGAGGGTGTAGGATGAGGGGGCAGTGAGTGAGTGTGTAGGATGAGGGGGAGGGTGTAGGATGAGGGGGCTGTGAGGGGGAGGGTGTTGGATGATGGGGAGGGTGTAGGATGAGGAGGCAGTGAGGGGGAGGGTGTGTAGGATGAGGAGGCAGTGAGGGATGGTGTGTAGGATGAGGAGGCATTGAGGGGGAGGGTGTAGGATGAGGGGGAGGGTGTAGGATGAGGAGGCAGTGAGGGGGAGGGTGTAGGATGAGGAGGCAGTGAGGGAGGGTGTGTAGGATGAGGAGGCAGTGAGGAGGAGGGTGTAGGATGAGGGGGAGGGTGTAGGATGAGGGGACAGTGAGGGGGAGGGTGTAGGATGAGGAGGCAGTGAGGGAGGGTGTAGGATGAGGGGGCAGTGAAGGGGAGGGTGTAGGATGAGGAGGCAGTGAGGGGGAGGGTGCAGGATGAGGAGGCAGTGAGGGGGGGTGTGTAGGATGAGGAGGCAGTGAGGGGGAGTGTGTAGGATGAGGAGGCAGTGAGGGAGGGTGTAGGATGATGGGGAGGGTGTAGGATGAGGGGGAGGGTGTAGGATGAGGAGGCAGCGAGGGAGGGTGTGTATGACGAGGAGGCAGTGAGGGGGAGGGTGTAGGATGAGGGGGCAGTGAGGGAGGGTGTAGGATGAGGGGGAAGTGAGGGGGAGGGTGTAGAATGATGGGGAGGGTGTAGGATGAGGGGGATGGGTGTAGGATGAGGAGGCAGTGGGTGGGTGTAGGATGAGGAGGCAGTGAGGGGGAGGGTGTAGGATGAGGGTGTAGGATGAGGGGGAGGGTGTAGGATGAGGGGGCAGTGAGGTGGAGGGTTTAGAGTGAGGGGGAGGGTGTATGACGAGGAGGCAGTGAGGGGGAGGGTGTAGGATGAGGGGGAGGGTGTAGGATGAGGGGGAGGGTGTAGGATGAGGGGGATGTGAGGGGGAGGGTGTAGGATGAGGGGGAGGGTGGAGGATGAGGGGGCAGTGAGGGGGAGGGTGTAGGACGAGGGGGCAGTGAGGGGGAGGGTGTAGGATGAGGGGGAGGGTGTAGGATGAGGGGGAAGTGAAGGGGGAGGGTGAAGGATGAGTGGGCAGTGAGTGGGAGGGGGTAGGATGAGGAGGCAGTGAGGGAGGGTGTGTAGGATGAGGGGGCAGTGAGGGAGGGTGTAGGATGAGGAGGCAGTGAGGGGGAGGGTGTAGGATGAGGAGGCAGTGAGGGGGAGGGTGTAGGATGAGGGGGCAGTGAGGGAGGGTGTAGGATGAAGGGGCAGTGAGGGGGAGGGTGTAGGATGAGGGGGCTGTGAGGGGGAGGGTGTAGGATGAGGAGGCAGTGAGGAGGAGGGTGTAGGATGAGGGGGCAGTGAGGGAGGGTGTAGGATGAAGGGGCAGTGAGGGGGAGGGTGTAGGATGAGGGGGCTGTGAGGGGGAGGGTGTAGGATGAGGAGGCAGTGAGGGGGAGGGTGTAGGATGAGGAGGCAATGAGGGGGAGGGTGTAGGATGAGGAGGCAGTGAGGGGGACGGTGTAGGATCAGGAGGCAGTGAGGGGGAGGATGTAGGATGAGGGTGCTGTGAGGGGGAGGGTGTAGGATGAAGGGGCAGTAAGGGGGAGGGTGTAGGATGAGGGGGCTGTGAGGGGGAGGGTGTAGGATGAGGAGGCAGTGAGGGGGAGGGTGTAGGATGAGGAGGCAATGAGGGGGAGGGTGTAGGATGAGGAGGCTGTGAGGGGGAGGGTGTAGGATGAGGGGGCTGTGAGGGGGAGGGTGTAGGATGAGGAGGCAGTGAGGGGGAGGGTGTAGGATGAGGAGGCAATGAGCGGGAGGGTGTAGGATGAGGGGGCTGTGAGGGGGAGGGTGTAGGACGAGGGGGCAGTGAGGGGGAGGGTGTAGGATGAGGGGGAGGGTGGAGGATGAGGGGGCAGTGAGGGGGAGGGTGTAGGACGAGGGGGCAGTGAGGGGGAGGGTGTAGGATGAGGGGGAGGGTGTAGGATGAGGGGGAAGTGAAGGGGGAGGGTTTAGGATGAGTGGGCAGTGAGTGGGAGGGGGTAGGATGAGGAGGCAGTGAGGGAGGTTGTGTAGGATGAGGGGGCAGTGAGGGAGGGTGTAGGATGAGGAGGCAGTGAGGGGGAGGGTGTAGGATGAGGAGGCAGTGAGGGGGAGGGTGTAGGATGAGGGGGCAGTGAGGGAGGGTGTAGGATGAAGGGGCAGTGAGGGGGAGGGTGTAGGATGAGGGGGCTGTAAGGGGGAGGGTGTAGGATGAGGAGGCAGTGAGGGGGAGGGTGTAGGATGAGGTGGCAGTGAGGGAGGGTGTAGGATGAAGGGGCAGTGAGGGGGAGGGTGTAGGATGAGGGGGCTGTGAGGGGGAGGGTGTAGGATGAGGAGGCAGTGAGGGGGAGGGTGTAGGATGAGGAGGCAATGAGGGGGAGGGTGTAGGATGAGGAGGCAGTGAGGGGGACGGTGTAGGATCAGGAGGCAGTGAGGGGGAGGGTGTAGGATGAGGGTGCTGTGAGGGGGAGGGTGTAGGATGAAGGGGCAGTGAGGGGGAGGGTGTAGGATGAGGGGGCTGTGAGGGGGAGGGTGTAGGATGAGGAGGCAGTGAGGGGGAGGGTGTAGGATGAGGAGGCAATGAGGGGGAGGGTGTAGGATGAGGAGGCTGTGAGGGGGAGGGTGTAGGATGAGGGGGCTGTGAGGGGGAGGGTGTAGGATGAGGAGGTAGTGAGGGGGAGGGTGTAGGATGAGGAGGCAATGAGCGGGAGGGTGTAGGATGAGGGGGCTGTGAGGGGGAGGGTGTGGGATGAGGAGGCAGTGAGGGGGAGGGTGTAGGATGAGGCGGCAGTGAGGGGGAGGGTGTAGGATGAGGAGGCAATGAGGGGGAGGGTGTAGGATGAGGGGGCTGTGAGGGGGAGGGTGTAGGATGAGGAGGCAGTGAGGGGGAGGGTGTAGGATGAGGAGGCAGTTAAGGGGAAGGTGTAGGATGAGGAGGCAGTGAGGGGGAGGGTGTAGGATGAGGAGGCAGTGAGGGAGGGTGTGTAGGATGAGGAGGCAGTGAGGGGGAGGGTGTAGGATGAGGGGGCAGTGAGGGGAAGGGTGTAGGGTGAGGAGGCTGTGAGGGAGGGTGTGTAGGATGAGGAGGCAGTGAGGGGGAGGGTGTAGGATGAGGGGGCAGTGAGGGAGAGGATGTAGGATGACGGGGAGGGTGTAGGAATAGGAGGCAGTGAGGGAGGGTGTGTAGGATGAGGAGGCAGTGAGGGGGAGGGTGCAGGATGAGGGGGCAGTGAGGGGGAGGGTGTAGGATGAGGAGGCAGTGAGGGGGAGGGTGTAGGATGAGGAGGCAGTTAAGGGGAAGGTGTAGGATGGGGAGGCAGTGAGGGGGAGGGTGTAGGATGAGGAGGCAGTTAAGGGGAAGGTGTAGGATGAGGAGGCAGTGAGGGGGAGGGTGTAGGATGAGGAGGCAGTGAGGGAGGGTGTGTAGGATGAGGAGGCAGTGAGGGGGAGGGTGTAGGATGAGGGGGCAGTGAGGGAGGGTGTGTAGGATGAGGAGGCAGTGAGGGGGAGGGTGTAGGATGAGGGGGCAGTGAGGGGGAGGGTGTAGGATGAGGAGGCTGTGAGGGAGGGTGTGTAGGATGAGGAGGCAGTGAGGGGGAGGGTGTAGGATGAGGGGGCAGTGAGGGAGGGTGTGTAGGATGAGGAGGCAGTGAGGGGGAGGGTGTAGGATGAGGGGGCAGTGAGGGAGGGTGTGTAGGATGAGGAGGCAGTGAGGGGGAGGGTGTAGGATGAGGGGGCAGTGAGGGGGAGGGTGTAGGATGAGGAGGCTGTGAGGGAGGGTGTGTAGGATGAGGAGGCAGTGAGGGGGAGGGTGTAGGATGAGGGGGCAGTGAGGGGGAGGATGTAGGATGAGGGGGAGGGTGTAGGATGAGGGGGCTGTGAGGGGGAGGGTGTAGGATGAGGGGGCAGTGAAGGGGAGGGTGGAGGATGAGGGGGCAGTGAGGGGGAGGGTGTAGGATGAGGGGGAAGTGAAGGGGAGGGTGGAGGATGAGGGGGCAGTGAGGGGGAGGGTGTAGGACAAGGGGGTAGTGAGGGGGAGGGTGTAGGACAAGGGGGTAGTGAGGGGGAGGGTGTAGGATGAGGGGGAAGTGAAGGCGAGGGTGGAGGATGAGGGGGCAGTGAGTGGGAGGGTGTAGGATGAGGAGGCAGTGAGGGGGAGGGTGTAGGATGAGGAGGCAGTGAGGGGGAGGGTGTAGGATGAGGGGGAGGGTGTAGGATGAGGGGGAGGCTGTAGGATGAGGAGGCAGTGAGGGGGTGGGTGTAGGATGATGGGGCTGTGAGGGGGAGGGTGTAGGATGAGGAGGCAGTGAGGGGGAGGGTGTAGGATGAGGGGGCTGTGAGGGGGAGGATGTAGGATGAGGAGTCAGTGAGGGGTAGAGTGTAGGATGAGGGGGCAGTGTGAGGGTGTGTAGGTTGAGGAGGCAGTGAGGGGGAGGGTGTAGGATGAGGGGGCTGTGAGGGGGAGAGTGTAGGATGAGGAGGCAGTGAGGGGGAGGGTTTAGGATGAGGGGGCAGTGAGGGGGAGGGTTTAGGATGAGGGGGCAGTGAGGGGGAGGGTGTAGGATGAGGAGGCAGTGAGGGGGAGGGTGTAGGATGAGGAGGCAGTGAGGGAGGGTGTGTAGGATGAGGAGGCAGTGAGGGGGAGGGTGTAGGATGAGGGGGCAGTGAGGGGGAGGGTGTAGGATGAGGAGGCTGTGAGGGAGGGTGTGTAGGATGAGGAGGCAGTGAGGGGGAGGGTGTAGGATGAGGGGGCAGTGAGGGGGAGGATGTAGGATGACGGGGAGGGTGTAGGATGAGGAGGCAGTGAGGGAGGGTGTGTAGGATGAGGAGGCAGTGAGGGGGAGGGTGCAGGATGAGGGGGCAGTGAGGGGGAGGGTGTAGGATGAGGAGGCAGTGAGGGGGAGGGTGTAGGATGAGGAGGCAGTTAAGGGGAAGGTGTAGGATGGGGAGGCAGTGAGGGGGAGGGTGTAGGATGAGGAGGCAGTTAAGGGGAAGGTGTAGGATGAGGAGGCAGTGAGGGGGAGGGTGTAGGATGAGGAGGCAGTGAGGGAGGGTGTGTAGGATGAGGAGGCAGTGAGGGGGAGGGTGTAGGATGAGGGGGCAGTGAGGGAGGGTGTGTAGGATGAGGAGGCAGTGAGGGGGAGGGTGTAGGATGAGGGGGCAGTGAGGGGGAGGGTGTAGGATGAGGAGGCTGTGAGGGAGGGTGTGTAGGATGAGGAGGCAGTGAGGGGGAGGGTGTAGGATGAGGGGGCAGTGAGGGAGGGTGTGTAGCATGAGGAGGCAGTGAGGGGGAGGGTGTAGGATGAGGGGGCAGTGAGGGAGGGTGTGTAGGATGAGGAGGCAGTGAGGGGGAGGGTGTAGGATGAGGGGGCAGTGAGGGGGAGGGTGTAGGATGAGGAGGCTGTGAGGGAGGGTGTGTATGATGAGGAGGCAGTGAGGGGGAGGGTGTAGGATGAGGGGGCAGTGAGGGGGAGGATGTAGGATGAGGGGGAGGGTGTAGGATGAGGGGGCTGTGAGGGGGAGGGTGTAGGATGAGGGGGCAGTGAAGGGGAGGGTGGAGGGTGAGGGGGCAGTGAGGGGGAGGGTGTAGGATGAGGGGGAAGTGAAGGGGAGGGTGGAGGAAGAGGGGGCAGTGAGGGGGAGGGTGTAGGACAAGGGGGTAGTGAGGGGGAGGGTGTAGGACAAGGGGGTAGTGAGGGGGAGGGTGTAGGATGAGGGGGAAGTGAAGGGGAGGGTGGAGGATGAGGGGGCAGTGAGTGGGAGGGTGTAGGATGAGGAGGCAGTGAGGGGGAGGGTGTAGGATGAGGAGGCAGTGAGGGGGAGGGTGTAGGATGAGGGGGAGGGTGTAGGATGAGGGGGAGGCTGTAGGATGAGGAGGCAGTGAGGGGGTGGGTGTAGGATGATGGGGCTGTGAGGGGGAGGGTGTAGGATGAGGAGGCAGTGAGGGGGAGGGTGTAGGATGAGGGGGCTGTGAGGGGGAGGATGTAGGATGAGGAGTCAGTGAGGGGGAGAGTGTAGGATGAGGGGGCAGTGTGAGGGTGTGTAGGATGAGGAGGCTGTGAGGGGGAGAGTGTAGGATGAGGGGGCAGTGTGAGGGTGTGTAGGATGAGGAGGCAGTGAGGGGGAGGGTGTAGGATGAAGGGGCAGTGAGGGGGAGAGTGTAGGATGAGGGGGCAGTGTGAGGGTGTGTAGGATGAGGAGGCTGTGAGGGGGAGAGTGTAGGATGAGGGGGCAGTGTGAGGGTGTGTAGGTTGAGGAGGCAGTGAGGGGGAGGGTGTAGGATGAGGGGGCTGTGAGGGGGAGAGTGTAGGATGAGGAGGCAGTGAGGGGGAGGGTTTAGGATGAGGGGGCAGTGAGGGGGAGGGTTTAGGATGAGGGGGCAGTGAGGGGGAGGGTGTAGGATGAGGAGGCAGTGAGGGGGAGGGTGTAGGATGAGGGAGAGGGTGTAGGATGAGGAGGCAGTGAGGGGGAGGGTGTAGGATGAGGGGGAGGGTGTAGGATGAGTGGGCTGTGAGGGGGAGGGTGTAGGATGAGGGGGAGGGTGTAGGATGAGGGGGCTGTGAGGGGGAGGGTGTAGGATGAGGGGGCAGTGAGGGGGAGGGTGTAGGATGAGTGGGCTGTGAGGGGGAGGGTGTAGGACGAGGGGGCAGTGAGGGGGAGGGTGTAGGATGAGGGGGCAGTGAGGGGGAGGGGTAGGATGAGGGGGCTGTGAGGGGGAGGGTGTAGGATGAGGGGGAGGGTGTAGGATGAGGAGGCTGTGAGGGCGAGGGTGTAGGATGAGGGGGAGGGTGTAGGATGAGGGGGAGGGTGTAGGATGAGGGGGCTGTGAGGGGAAAGGTGTAGGATGAGGGGGAGGGTGTAGGATGAGGGGGCAGTGAGGGGGAGGGTGTAGGATGAGGGGGAGGGTGTAGGATGAGGGGGCAGTGAAGGGGAGGGTGTAGGATGAGGAGGCGATGAGGGGGCTGTGAGGGGGAGGGTGTAGGATGAGGGGGAGGGTGTAGGATGAGGAGGCAGTGAGGGGGAAGGTGTAGGATGAGTGGGCTGTGAGGGGGAGGGTGTAGGATGAGGGGGAGGGTGTAGGATGAGGGGGCAGTGAGGGGGAGGGTGTAGGATGAGGGGGAGGGTGTAGGATGAGGGGGCAGTGAGGGGGAGGGTGTAGGATGAGGGGGAGGGTGTAGGATGAGGGGGCAGTGAAGGGGAGGGTGTAGGATGAGGAGGCGATGAGGGGGCTGTGAGGGGGAGGGTGTAGGATGAGGGGGAGGGTGTAGGATGAGGAGGCAGTGAGGGGGAAGGTGTAGGATGAGTGGGCTGTGAGGGGGAGGGTGTAGGATGAGGGGGAGGCTGTAGGATGAGGGGGCAGTGAGGGGGAGGGTGTAGGATGAGGGGGCTGTGAGGGGGAGGGTGTAGGATGAGGAGGCAGTGAGGGGGAGGGTGTAGGAAGAGGGGGCAGTGAGGGGGAGGGTGTAGGATGAGTGGGCTGTGAGGGGGAGGGTGTAGGATGAGGGGGCAGTGAGGGGGAGGGTGTAGGATGAGGAGGCAGTGAGGGGGAGGGTGTAGGATGAGGGGGAGGGTGTAGGATGAGGGGGCAGTGAAGGGGAGGGTGTAGGATGAGGGGGAGGGTGTAGGATGAGGGGGCAGTGAAGGGGAGGGTGTAGGATGAGGGGGAGGGTGTAGGATGAGGAGGCAGTGAGGGGGATGGTGTAGGATGAGGGGGCTGTGAGGGGGAGGGTGTAGGATGAGGAGGCAGTGAGGGGGATGGTGTAGGATGAGGGGGCTGTGAGGTGGAGGGTGTAGGATGAGGGGGCTGTGAGGGGGAGGGTGTAGGATGAGGGGGCAGTGAGGGGGAGGGTGTAGGATGTGGGGGAGGGTGTAGGATGAGGGGGCTGTGAGGGGGAGGGTGTAGGATGAGGGGGCAGTGAAGGGGCTCCCAGCTGGCCTGGGTTGGCTATAGAATGGACAGAACGAAAGTGCTTTTTCTGGGAAATGCCAATCCTTTCGGGAAAGGTTTGCATTGCAGTCTGTATTCGTTTGCTATGTTGAATTTATTATTGTTACTCACAGAGAACATGAGCCGACAGAGCTTTGAGCCCAGTGTCAAACAAGGATGGTCATATATCGGCCGGAAAATGGTAAGTCCCTGAATGGAGTAACGGGATTTTGTGACGCTGCATCACTGATCCCGAGTGTCGGGTTGACTGGGTCATAGGCACCAGGCTCGAATTGTAAAGGGGTTGACTGGCCGTTGACCTGAGAAAGGGGCTTGATGCACGATGGAGGTGGGCAGTTTGGAGAGAGATCTGTCGGGAGGCCATCCCAGAGCTGAGGGCCAGCAGCTAAAGGTACGATCGCCATCAGCGTAGTGATTCAAATCGAGGAGGCGCAAGAGGCCGGAGGCCGGAATCACAGGAGCGTGGAGAGATCTCGGGGAGGGTCGTGGGGATGAGAAATTGGGAAGGAGCGAAGGGCCTGGAGCAACCAGTAATGATAAACTGATTCTGTAGAATCGAAAAGTGTATCTGGAAAAATGGCCAATTGCATTCATCTTACATCTGTTTGGATATGGGGGGAGTTTGGCAAAATGGTATCTAGCTGGATGATCTGTCTGAATGGTGGAGAAGGCTTGATGGGCAGAATGGCCACTCTTGCTCCTATCTCCCTCTCCTGAGTTGGATTTTGTAGAATTGCACATTTGGCTAAAACTAGTCTCAGTTTAATGTTGACACCCAGCTTCCAATAAGGTGCTGGAAGTACCTGGAAATTGGTACTGTGTACGTTCCCTCGGCCGCAGAAAAATACTTTCACTGTACTTCGGTACATGTGACAATATCAAAGCAACACAAGAAGTGACGGAGTGTGGCGTTTTTAGGACGAGGTACTTGTCTGTGCTCCAGGTCTGCTTACACAGCACTCCCATTGTTTTCCTCAACATCCAGTCGTGTACAGCTGCTAATTCTCCCCTTTAATCCTCACTCTGCACTTTCTCTCTTTCTCCTTCTCATCATCTTATTTCATTTCTAATAACATCAGTTACAGCGAATGGAAGGTTAAGCTATCTGATTCAGGGCCAGTCCTGAACCCAAGGCTTAGCTGTCATGATTTTTTTTTAAATCCCACTCTTCTGTGTTGATCACTTCTGCCCCATTGCTTTATCAGCTTTGCTACGTCAACTGTCACAGAGCGGTTGCAGGCCCTCGCCAGCAGATGGCGAGACAGAACAAGTTGCTGAAGTCCCTTTTCCCAACTCGGCAATTGTTGTGCATCGATATTCATCACCCAGTGATGGTACCAAGTAGGAGCATCTCCGGTTCAGTCCACAGCCTGTGCTGGGTTACCTTATATATTTGAGTGAAATCACATCTCATTCTGCGTAACTCCAATAGGAGAAGTATTCGGGAGAAGGGCAGTAAATTGCAGAGGGGGGGCAGTACGTTGGGGAGGGTTTAGGGAGAGGAGCAAAACCAGGAACCATAAATTTCAGATATTCACAAAAACAATCCAAGAGAAAGTTTACATGAAACTGTTTTGCCAGTGATAGGATGGTCAGTGATGGGGGGGTCAGTGATAGGGGGGTCAGTGATAGGGGGGTCAGTGAAAGGATGGTCAGTGATAGGGGGGGTCAGTGATAGGGGGGTCAGTGATAGGGGGGTCAGTGATAGGGGGGTCAGTGATAGGGGGGTCAGTGATAGGGGGGGTCAGTGATAGGATGGTCAGTGATAGGGGGGGTCAGTGATAGGATGGTCAGTGATAGGGGGGTCAGTGATAGAGGGGTCAGTGATAGGGGGGTCAGTGATAGGGGGGTCAGTGGTAGGGGGGGTCAGTGATAGGATGGTCAGTGATAGGGGGGGTCAGTGATAGGATGGTCAGTGATAGGGGGGTCAGTGATAGGGGGGTCAGTGATAGGGGGGTTAGTGATAGGAGGGTCAGTGATAGGGGGGTCAGTGATAGGGGGGTCAGTGATAGGATGGTCAGTGATAGGGGGGGTCAGTGATAGGATGGTCAGTGATAGGAGGGGTCAGTGATAGGGGGGTCAGTGATAGGATGGTCAGTGATAGGGGGGGTCAGTGATAGGATGGTCAGTGATAGGAGGGGTCAGTGATAGGGGGGTCAGTGATAGGATGGTCAGTGATAGGGGGGGTCAGTGATAGGCGGGTCAGTGATAGGGGGGTCAGTGATAGGGGGGTCAGTGATAGGGGGGGTCAGTGATAGGGGGGTCAGTGATAGGAGGGTCAGTGATAGGATGGTCAGTGATAGGGGGGGTCAGTGATAGGGGGGGTCAGTGATAGGATGGTCAGTGATAGGGGGGGTCAGTGATAGGGGGGTCAGAGATAGGGGGGTCAGTGATAGGGGGGGTCAGTGATTGGGGGGTCAGTGATAGGGGGGGTCAGTGATAGGATGGTCAGTGATAGGATGGTCAGTGATAGGGGGGTCAGTGATAGGGGGGTCAGTGATAGGATGGTCAGTGATAGGGGGGTCAGTGATAAGATGGTCAGTGATAGGATGGTCAGTGATAGGGGGGGTCAGTGATAGGGGGGGTCAGTGATAGGAGGGTCAGTGATAGGAGGGTCAGTGATAGGGGGGGTCAGTGATAGGATGGTCAGTGATAGGATGGTCAGTGATAGGGGGGTCAGTGATAGGGGGGGTCAGTGATAGGGGGGTCAGTGATAGGATGATCAGTGATAGGGGGGGTCAGTGATAGGGGGGTCAGTGATGGGGGGTCAGTCATAGGGGGGTCAGTGATAGGATGGTCAGTGATAGGGGGGTCAGTGATAGGGGGGGTCAGTGATAGGGGGGTCAGTAATAGGGGGGGTCAGTGATAGGGGGTCAGTAATAGGGGGGTCAGTGATAGGGGGGGTCAGTGATAGGATGGTCAGTGATAGGATCGTCAGTGATAGGGGGGGTCAGTGATAGGATGGTCAGTGATAGGGGGGGTCAGTGATAGGGGGGTCAGTAATAGGGGGGTCAGTGATAGGATGGTCAGTGATAGGGGGGGTCAGTGATAGGGGGGTCAGTGATAGGGGGGTCAGTGATAGGAGGGTCAGTGATAGGGGGGTCAGTGATAGGGGGGTCAGTGATAGGATGGTCAGTGATCGGGGGGTCAGTGATAGGGGGGGTCAGTGATAGGGGGGTCAGTGATAGGGGGGTCAGTGATAGGGGGGTCAGTGATAGGGGGGTCAGTGATAGGGGGGTCAGTGTTAGGATGGTCAGTGATAGGGGGGGTCAGTGATAGGGGGGTCAGTGATAGGGTGGTCAGTGATAGGGGGGTCAGTGATAGGATGGTCAGTGATAGGGGGGGTCAGTGATAGGGGGGGTCAGTGATAGGGGGGGTCAGTGATAGGGGGGGTCAGTGATAGGGGGGTCAGTGATAGGGGGGTCAGTGATAGGGGGGGTCAGTGATAGGGGGGTCAGTGATAGGGGGGTCAGTGATAGGGGGGGTCAGTGATAGGATGGTCAGTGATAGGGGGGGTCAGTGATAGGATGGTCAGTGATAGGATGGTCAGTGATAGGGGGGTCAGTGATAGGGGGGGTCAGTGATAGGGGGGTCAGTGATAGGGGGGGTCAGTGATAGGATGGTCAGTGATAGGGGGGTCAGTGATAGGGGGGGTCAGTGATAGGGGGGGTCAGTGATAGGGGGGGTCAGTGATAGGGGGGTCAGTGATAGGGGGGTCAGTGATAGGGGGGGTCAGTGATAGGGGGGTCAGTGATAGGGGGGGTCAGTGATAGGGGGGTCAGTGATGGGGGGGTCAGTGATAGGGAGGTCAGTGATAGGGTGGTCAGTGATAGGGGGGGTCAGTGATAGGATGATCAGTGATTGGGGGGGTCAGTGATAGGATGGTCCGTGATAGGATGGTCAGTGATAGGGGGGTCAGTGATAGGATGGTCAGTGATAGGGGGGGTCAGTGATAGGATGATCAGTGATTGGGGGGGTCCGTGATAGGATGGTCAGTGATAGGGGGGTCAGTGATAGCATGGTCAGTGATAGGGGGGGTCAGTGATAGGATGGTCAGTGATAGGGGGGTCAGTGATAGGATGGTCAGTGATAGGGGGGTCAGTGATAGGATGGTCAGTGATAGGGGGGTCAGTGATAGGGGGGGTCAGTGATAGGATGGTCAGTGATAGGGGGGTCAGTGATAGGGGGGTCAGTGACGGGGGTCAGTGATAGGGGGGGTCAGTGATAGGGGGGGTCAGTGATAGGATGGTCAGTGTTAGGGGGGGTCAGTGATAGGGGGGGTCAGTGATAGGGGGGCTCAGTGATAGGGGGGTCAGTGATAGGGGGGTCAGTGATTGGGGGGTCAGTGATAGGGGGGGTCAGCGATAGGATGGTCAGTGATAGGATGGTCAGTGATAGGGGGGGTCAGTGATAGGATGGTCAGTGATAGGGGGGTCAGTGATAGGGGGGGTCAGTGATAGGGCGGGTCAGTGATAGGATGGTCAGTGATAGGGGGGGTCAGTGATAGGATCGTCAGTGATAGGGGGGGTCAGTGATAGGGGGGGTCAGTGATAGGATGGTCAGTGATAGGGGGGGTCAGTGATAGGATGGTCAGTGATAGGGGGGGTCAGTGATAGGATGGTCAGTGATAGGGGGGGTCAGTGATAGGGGGGGGTCAGTGATAGGGGGGGTCAGTGATAGGGGGGGTCAGTGAGAGGATGGTCAGTGTTAGGATGGTCAGTGATAGGGGGGGTCAGTGATAGGGGGGGTCAGTGATAGGGGGGGTCAGTGAAAGGATGGTCAGTGTTAGGATGGTCAGTGATAGGGGGGGTCAGTGTTAGGATGGTCAGTGATAGGGGGGGTCAGTGTTAGGATGGTCAGTGATAGGGGGGGTCAGTGATAGGATCGTCAGTGATAGGGGGGGTCAGTGATGGGGGGGTCAGTGATAGGATGGTCAGTGATAGGGGGGGTCAGTGATAGGATGGTCAGTGATAGGGGGGTCAGTGATAGGGGGGTCAGTGATAGGGGGGGTCAGTGATGGGGGTCAGTGATGGGGGTCAGTGATGGGATGGTCAGTGATAGGATGGTCAGTGATAGGGGGGGTCAGTGATAGGATGGTCAGTGATAGGGGGGGTCAGTAATAGGGGGGGTCAGTGATAGGGGGGTCAGTGATAGGATGGTCAGTGATAGGGGGGGTCAGTGATAGGGGGGTCAGTGATAGGGGGGTCAGTGATAGGATGGTCAGTGATAGGGGGGTCAGTGATAGGGGGGTCAGTGATAGGGGGGTCAGTGATAGGGGGGTCAGTGATAGGGGGGTCAGTGATAGGGGGGGTCAGTGATAGGGGGGTCAGTGATAGGATGGTCAGTGATGGGATGGTCAGTGATAGGGGGGGTCAGTGATAGGGGGGGTCAGTGACGGGGGGTCAGTGACAGGGGGGGTCAGTGACAGGGGGGGTCAGTGATAGGGGGGGTCACTGATAGGATGGTCAGTGATAGGGGGGGTCAGTGATAGGGGGGGTCAGTGATAGGGGGGTCAGTGATTGGGGGGTCAGTGATAGGATGGTCAGTGTTAGGATGGTCAGTGATAGGGAGGTCAGTGATAGGGGGGTCAGTGATAGGGGGGTCAGTGATAGGGGGGCTCAGTGATAGGGGGGGTCAGTGATAGGGGGGTCAGTGATAGGGGGGGTCAGTGATAGGTGGGTCAGTGATAGGATGGTCAGTGATAGGGGGGTCAGTGATAGGGGGGCTCAGTGATAGGGGGGGTCAGTGATAGGGGGGTCAGTGATTGGGGGGGTCAGTGATAGGGGGGTCAGTGATAGGGGGGGTCAGTGATAGGGGGGGCAGTGATAGGATGGTCAGTGATAGGGGGGGTCAGTGATAGGGGGGCTCAGTGTTAGGGGGGGTCAGTGATAGGGGGGGTCAGTGATAGGGGGGTCAGTGATAGGATGGTCAGTGATAGGATGGTCAGTGATAGGATGGTCAGTGATAGGAGGGTCAGTGATAGGAGGGTCAGTGATAGGATGGTCAGTGATAGGATGGTCAGTGATAGGGGGGTCAGTGATAGGGGGGTCAGTGATAGAATGGTCAGTGATAGGGGGGGTCAGTGATAGGATGGTCAGTGATAGGAGGGGTCAGTGATAGGGGGGTCAGTGATAGGATGGTCAGTGATAGGGGGGGTCAGTGATAGGATGGTCAGTGATAGGAGGGGTCAGTGATAGGGGGGGTCAGTGATAGGCGGGTCAGTGATAGGGGGGTCAGTGATAGGGGGGGTCAGTGATAGGGGGGGTCAGTGATAGGGGGGGTCAGTGATAGGGGGGGTCAGTGATAGGATGGTCACTGATAGGGGGGTCAGTGATAGGATGGTCAGTGATAGGGGGGGTCAGTGATAGGGGGGTCAGAGATAGGGGGGTCAGTGATTGGGGGGTCAGTGATTGGGGGGTCAGTTATAGGGGGGGTCAGTGATAGGATGGTCAGTGATAGGATGGTCAGTGATAGGGGGGTCAGTGATAGGGGGGTCAGTGATAGGATGGTCAGTGATAGGGGGGTCAGTGATAGGATGGTCAGTGATAGGATGGTCAGTGATAGGGGGGGTCAGTGATAGGGGGGTCAGTGATAGGGGGGGTCAGTGATAGGGGGGGTCAGTGATAGGATGGTCAGTGATAGGATGGTCGGTGATAGGGGGGTCAGTGATAGGGGGGTCAGTGATAGGGGGGTCAGTGATAGGGGGGTCAGTGATCGGGGGGTCAGTGATAGGGGGGTCAGTGATAGGATGGTCAGTGATAGGGGGGTCAGTGATAGGGGGGTCAGTGATAGGAGGGTCAGTGATAGGAGGGTCAGTGATAGGGGGGGTCAGTGATAGGGGGGGTCAGTGATAGGATGGTCAGTGATAGGGGGGTCAGTGATAGGGGGGGTCAGTGATAGGGGGGTCAGTGATAGGGGGGTCAGTGATAGGATGATCAGTGATAGGGGGGGTCAGTGATAGGGGGGTCAGTGATAGGGGGGTCAGTGATAGGATGGTCAGTGATAGGGGGGTTAGTGATAGGGGGGGTCAGTGATAGGGGGGTCAGTAATAGGGGGGTCAGTGATAGGATGGTCAGTGATAGGATGGTCAGTGATAGGGGGGTCAGTGATAGGGGGGGTCAGTGATAGGGGGGTCAGTAATAGGGGGGTCAGTGATAGGATGGTCAGTGATAGGGGGGGTCAGTGATAGGGGGGTCAGTGATAGGGGGGTCAGTGATAGGATGGTCAGTGATAGGGGGGTCAGTGATAGGGGGGTCAGTGATGGGGGGTCAGTAATAGGGGGGTCAGTGATAGGATGATCAGTGATAGGGGGGGTCAGTGATAGGGGGGTCAGTGATAGGGGGGTCAGTGATAGGATGGTCAGTGATAGGGGGGTCAGTGATAGGGGGGTCAGTGATAGGGGGGTCAGTGATAGGGGGGTCAGTGATAGGGGGGTCAGTGATAGGGGGGTCAGTGATAGGGGGGGTCAGTGATAGGGGGGTCAGTGATAGGGGGGGTCAGTGATAGGGGGGTCAGTGATAGGGGGGGTCAGTGATAGGGGGGGTCAGTGATAGGGGGGTCAGTGATAGGGGGGGGGTCAGTGATAGGATGGTCAGTGATAGGGGGGTCAGTAATAGGGGGGGTCAGTGATAGGATGGTCAGTGATAGGGGGGTCAGTGATAGGGGGGTCAGTGATAGGATGGTCAGTGATAGGGGGGTCAGTGATAGGGGGGTCAGTGATAGGAGGGTCAGTGATAGGAGGGTCAGTGATAGGGGGGGTCAGTGATGGGGGTCAGTGATGGGGGTCAGTGATGGGATGGTCAGTGATAGGATGGTCAGTGATAGGGGGGGTCAGTGATAGGATGGTCAGTGATAGGGGGGGTCAGTAATAGGGGGGGTCAGTGATAGGGGGGTCAGTGATAGGATGGTCAGTGATAGGGGGGGTCAGTGATAGGGGGGTCAGTGATAGGGGGGTCAGTGATAGGATGGTCAGTGATAGGGGGGTCAGTGATAGGGGGGTCAGTGATAGGGGGGTCAGTGATAGGGGGGTCAGTGATAGGGGGGTCAGTGATAGGGGGGGTCAGTGATAGGATGGTCAGTGATAGGAGGGTCAGTGATAGGGGGGGTCAGTGATAGGGGGGTCAGTGATAGGGGGGGTCAGTGATAGGGGGGTCAGTGATAGGATGGTCAGTGATGGGATGGTCAGTGATAGGGGGGGTCAGTGATAGGGGGGGTCAGTGACGGGGGGTCAGTGACAGGGGGGGTCAGTGACAGGGGGGGTCAGTGATAGGGGGGGTCACTGATAGGATGGTCAGTGATAGGGGGGGTCAGTGATAGGGGGGGTCAGTGATAGGGGGGTCAGTGATTGGGGGGTCAGTGATAGGATGGTCAGTGTTAGGATGGTCAGTGATAGGGAGGTCAGTGATAGGGGGGTCAGTGATAGGGGGGTCAGTGATAGGGGGGTCAGTGATAGGGGGGTCAGTGATAGGGGGGGTCAGTGATAGGGGGGTCAGTAATAGGGGGGTCAGTGATAGGATGGTCAGTGATAGGGGGGGTCAGTGATAGGGGGGTCAGTGATAGGGGGGTCAGTGATAGGATGGTCAGTGATAGGGGGGTCAGTGATAGGGGGGTCAGTGATGGGGGGTCAGTAATAGGGGGGTCAGTGATAGGATGATCAGTGATAGGGGGGGTCAGTGATAGGGGGGTCAGTGATAGGGGGGTCAGTGATAGGGGGGTCAGTGATAGGGGGGTCAGTGATAGGGGGGTCAGTGATAGGGGGGTCAGTGATAGGGGGGTCAGTGATAGGGGGGGTCAGTGATAGGGGGGTCAGTGATAGGGGGGGTCAGTGATAGGGGGGTCAGTGATAGGGGGGGTCAGTGATAGGGGGGGTCAGTGATAGGGGGGTCAGTGATAGGGGGGGGTCAGTGATAGGATGGTCAGTGATAGGGGGGTCAGTGATAGGGGGGGTCAGTGATAGGATGGTCAGTGATAGGGGGGTCAGTGATAGGGGGGTCAGTGATAGGATGGTCAGTGATAGGGGGGTCAGTGATAGGGGGGTCAGTGATAGGAGGGTCAGTGATAGGAGGGTCAGTGATAGGGGGGGTCAGTGATAGGGGGGTCAGTGATAGGATGGTCAGTGATAGGGGGGTCATTGATAGGGGGGGTCAGTGATAGGGGGGTCAGTGATAGGGGGGTCAGTGATAGGATGATCAGTGATAGGGGGGGTCAGTGATAGGGGGGTCAGTGATAGGGGGGTCAGTGATAGGATGGTCAGTGATAGGGGGGTTAGTGATAGGGGGGGTCAGTGATAGGGGGGTCAGTGATAGGGGGGGTCAGTGATAGGATGATCAGTGATAGGGGGGGTCCGTGATAGGATGGTCAGTGATAGGGGGGTCAGTGATAGGATGGTCAGTGATAGGGGGGTCAGTGATAGGGGGGTCAGTGATAGGATGGTCAGTGATAGGGGGGGTCAGTGATAGGGGGGGTCAGTGACAGGGGGGGTCAGTGACAGGGGGGTCAGTGACAGGGGGGGTCAGTGATAGGGGGGGTCACTGATAGGATGGTCAGTGATAGGGGGGGTCAGTGATAGGGGGGGTCAGTGATAGGGGGGTCATTGATAGGGGGGGTCAGTTATAGGGGGCTCAGTGATAGGATGGTCTGTGATAGGGGGGTCAGTGATAGGATGGTCAGTGATAGGGGGCTCAGTGATAGGGGGCTCAGTGATAGGGGGGGTCAGTGATAGGGGGGGTCAGTGATAGGGGGGTCAGTGATAGGGGGGGTCAGTGATTGGGAGGTCAGTGATAGGGGGGTCAGTGATAGGGGGGGTCAGTGATAGGGGGGGTCAGTGATAGGGGGGTCAGTGATAGGCGGGTCAGTGATAGGATGGTCAGTGATAGGCGGGTCAGTGATAGGATGGTCAGTGATAGGGGGGTCAGTGATAGGGGGCTCAGTGATAGGGGGGTCAGTGATAGGGGGGTCAGTGATAGGGGGGGTCAGTGATAGGGGGGGTCAGTGATTGGGGGGTCAGTGATAGGGGGGGGTCAGTGATAGGGGGGGTCAGTGATAGGGGGGGTCAGTGATTGGGGGGTCAGTGATAGGGGGGTCAGTGATAGGCGGGTCAGTGATAGGGGGGGTCAGTGATAGGGGGGGTCAGTGATAGGGGGGGTCAGTGATTGGGGGGTCAGTGATAGGGGGGGTCAGTGATAGGCGGGTCAGTGATAGGATGGTCAGTGATAGGGGGCTCAGTGATAGGGGGGGTCAGTGATAGGGGGGTCAGTGAAAGGGGGGGTCAGTGATTGGGGGGTCAGTGATAGGGGGGTCAGTGATAGGGGGGTCAGTGATAGGGGGGGTCAGTGATAGGGGGGGTCAGTGATAGGGGGGGTCAGTGATTGGGGGGTCAGTGATGGGGGGTCAGTGATAGGGGGGTCAGTGATAGGGGGGGTCAGTGATAGGGGGGGTCAGTGATTGGGGGGTCAGTGATAGGGGGGTCAGTGATAGGGGGGGTCAGTGATAGGGGGGGTCAGTGAGAGGATGGTCAGTGTTAGGATGGTCAGTGATAGGAGGGGTCAGTGATAGGATCGTCAGTGATAGGGGGGGTCAGTGATAGGGGGGGTCAGTGATAGGATGGTCAGTGATAGGGGGGGTCAGTGATAGGATGGTCAGTGATAGGGGGGG
The DNA here is from genome assembly GCF_047496885.1 of Scyliorhinus torazame. Lineage (NCBI taxonomy): Eukaryota > Metazoa > Chordata > Chondrichthyes > Carcharhiniformes > Scyliorhinidae > Scyliorhinus > Scyliorhinus torazame. The sequence goes on from NW_027308766.1 coordinate 52,174, forward strand.
TCAGTGATAGGATGGTCAGTGATAGGGGGGGTCAGTGATAGGGGGGGGTCAGTGATAGGGGGGGTCAGTGATAGGGGGGGTCAGTGTTAGGATGGTCAGTGTTAGGATGGTCAGTGATGGGGGGGTCAGTGATAGGGGGGGGTCAGTGATAGGGGGGGTCAGTGATAGGGGGGGTCAGTGAGAGGATGGTCAGTGTTAGGATGGTCAGTGATAGGGGGGGTCAGTGTTAGGATGGTCAGTGATAGGGGGGGTCAGTGATAGGATCGTCAGTGATAGGGGGGGTCAGTGATGGGGGGGTCAGTGATAGGATGGTCAGTGATAGGGGGGGTCAGTGATAGGATGGTCAGTGATAGGGTGGTCAGTGATAGGGGGGTCAGTGATAGGGGGGGTCAGTGATGGGGGGTCAGTGATGGGATGGTCAGTGATAGGATGGTCAGTGATAGGGGGGGTCAGTGATAGGATGGTCAGTGATAGGGGGGGTCAGTAATAGGGGGGGTCAGTGATAGGGGGGTCAGTGATAGGATGGTCAGTGATAGGGGGGGTCAGTGATAGGGGGGTCAGTGATAGGGGGGTCAGTGATAGGATGGTCAGTGATAGGGGGGTCAGTGATAGGGGGGTCAGTGATAGGGGGGTCAGTGATAGGGGGGTCAGTGATAGGGGGGTCAGTGATAGGGGGGTCAGTGATGGGGGGTCAGAGGGGGGTCAGTGATAGGATGGTCAGTGATAGGGGGGGTCAGTGACGGGGGTCAGTGATAGGGGGGGTCAGTGATAGGATGGTCAGTGATAGGGGGGTCAGTGATAGGGGGGTCAGTGATAGGGGGGTCAGTGATAGGGGGGTCAGTGATAGGGGGGTCAGTGATGGGGGGTCAGAGGGGGGTCAGTGATAGGATGGTCAGTGATAGGGGGGGTCAGTGACGGGGGTCAGTGATAGGGGGGGTCAGTGATAGGATGGTCAGTGATAGGGGGGGTCAGTGATAGGGGGGTCAGTGATAGGATGGTCAGTGATAGGGGGGTCAGTGATAGGGGGGGTCAGTGATAGGGGGGGGTCAGTGATAGGGGGGGTCAGTGATAGGGGGGGGTCAGTGATAGGGGGGGGTCAGTGATAGGGGGGGGTCAGTGATAGGGGGGGTCAGTGATAGGGGGGGTCAGTGATAGGGGGGTCAGTGATTGGGGGGGTCAGTGATAGGGGGGGGTCAGTGATGGGGGGGGTCAGTCATAGGGGGGGTCAGTGATAGGGGGGGTCAGTGATAGGGGGGGGTCAGTGATAGGGGGGGGGCAGTGATAGGGGGGGGGTCAGTGATAGGGGGGGGGTCAGTGATAGGGGGGGGTCAGTGATAGGGGGGGGGTCAGTGATAGGGGGGGGTCAGTGATAGGGGGGGGGTCAGTGATAGGGGGGGGTCAGTGATAGGGGGGGGTAAGTGATAGGGGGGGGTCAGTGATAGGGGGGGGTCAGTGATAGGGGGGGGGTCAGTGATAGGGGGGGGTCAGTGATAGGGGGGGGGTCAGTGATAGGGGGGGGTCAGTGATAGGGGGGGGTCAGTGATAGGGGGGGGGTCAGTGATAGGGGGGGGTCAGTGATAGGGGGGGGGTCAGTGATAGGGGGGGGGTCAGTGATAGGGGGGGGGTCAGTGATAGGGGGGTGGTCAGTGATAGGGGGGGGTCAGTGATAGGGGGGGGTCAGTGATAGGGGGGGTCAGTGATAGGGGGGTCAGTGATTGGATCGTCAGTGATTGGATCGTCAGTGATAGGATGGTCAGTGATAGGGGGGTCAGTGATAGGATGGTCAGTGTTAGGGGGCTCAGTGATAGGGGGGGTCAGTGATAGGGGGGGTCAGTGATAGGGGGTCAGTGATAGGGGGGGTCAGTGATAGGGGGGTCAGTGATTGGATCGTCAGTGATAGGGGGGTCAGTGATAGGGGGGGTCAGTGATAGGGGGGTCAGTGATAGGATGGTCAGTGTTAGGGGGGTCAGTGACAGGATGGTCAGTGATAGGGGGGTCAGTGATAGGGGGGGTCAGTGATAGGGGGGTCAGTGATTGGGGGGTCAGTGATAGGATCGTCAGTGTTAGGGGGGTCAGTGATAGGGGGGTCAGTGACAGGATGGTCAGTGATAGGGGGGTCAGTGATAGGGGGGTCAGTTATAGGGGGGGTCAGTGATAGGGGGGGTCAGTGATAGGGGGGGGGTCAGTGATAGGATGGTCAGTGATAGGATGGTCAGTGATTGGGGGGGTCAGTGATAGGGGGGTCAGTGATTGGGGGGTCAGTGATAGGATCGTCAGTGTTAGGGGGGTCAGTGATAGGGGGGTCAGTGAAAGGATGGTCAGTGATAGGGGGGTCAGTGATAGGGGGGGTCAGTGATAGGGGGGGTCAGTGATAGGGGGGGGTCAGTGATAGGATGGTCAGTGATAGGATGGTCAGTGATAGGGGGGGTCAGTGATAGGGGGGGTCAGTGATTGGGGGCGTCAGTGATAGGGGGGTCAGTGATAGGACGGTCAGTGATAGGACGGTCAGTGATAGGATGGTCAGTGTTAGGGGGGTCAGTGATAGGGGGGTCAGTGATAGGATCGTCAGTGATAGGGAGGTCAGTGATAGGATGGTCAGTGATGGGGGGGTCAGTGATAGGGGGGGTCAGTGATAGGGGGGGTCAGTGATAGGGGGGGTCAGTGATAGGGGGGTCAGTGATTGGGGGGTCAGTGATAGGGGGGGTCAGTGATAGGGGGGGTCAGTGATAGGGGGGGTCAGTGATAGGGGGGTCAGTGATAGGGGGGTCAGTGATTGGGGGGGTCAGTGATAGGGGGGTCAGTGATTGGGGGGTCAGTGATAGGATGGTCAGTGTTAGGGGGGTCAGTGATAGGGGGGTCAGTGACAGGATGGTCAGTGATAGGGGGGGTCAGTGATAGGGGGGGTCAGTGATAGGGGGGGTCAGTGATAGGGGGGGTCAGTGATAGGGGGGGTCAGTGATAGGGGGGGGGTCAGTGATAGGATGGTCAGTGATAGGATGGTCAGTGATTGGGATGGTCAGTGATAGGATGGTCAGTGATAGGGGGGTCAGTGATAGGGGGGGTCAGTGATAGGGGGGGTCAGTGATAGGAGGGACAGTGATAGGGGGGGTCAGTGATAGGGGGGGTCAGTGATAGGGGGGGTCAGTGATAGGGGGGGTCAGTGATAGGATGGTCAGTGATAGGATGGTCACTGATTGGGGGGGTCAGTGATAGGATGGTCAGTGATAGGGGGGGTCAGTGATAGGAGGGACAGTGATAGGATGGTCAGTGATAGGGGGGGTCAGTGATAGGCGGGTCAGTGATAGGGGGGGGTCAGTGATAGGATGGTCAGTGATAGGATGGTCACTGATAGGGGGGGTCAGTGATAGGGGGGGTCAGTGATAGGGGGGGTCAGTGATAGGGGGGGGTCAGTGATTGGGGGGGTCAGTGATAGGGGGGGTCAGTGATAGGGGGGGGTCAGTGATAGGGGGGGTCAGTGATAGGGGGGGGGTCAGTGATGGGGGGGGGTCAGTGATAGGGGGGGGTCAGTGATAGGAGGGGGGTCACTGATAGGAGGGGGGTCAGTGATAGGGGGGGGTCAGTGATGGGGGGGGTCAGTGATAGGGGGGGGGTCAGTGATAGGGGGGGGTCAGTGATAGGGGGGGGTCAGTGATAGGGGGGGGTCAGTGATAGGGGGGGTCAGTGATAGGGGGGGGTCAGTGATAGGGGGGTCAGTGATAGGGGGGTCAGTGATTGGATCGTCAGTGATAGGATGGTCAGTGATAGGGGGGTCAGTGATAGGATGGTCAGTGATAGGATGGTCAGTGTTAGGGGGGTCAGTGATAGGATGGTCAGTGATAGGATGGTCAGTGTTAGGGGGGTCAGTGATAGGGGGGGTCAGTGATAGGGGGTGTCAGTGATAGGGGGGTCAGTGATAGGGGGGGTCAGTGATAGGGGGGTCAGTGATTGGATCGTCAGTGATAGGGGGGTCAGTGATAGGGGGGGTCAGTGATAGGGGGGGTCAGTGATAGGGGGGTCAGTGATTGGGGGGTCAGTGATAGGATCGTCAGTGATAGGGAGGTCAGTGATAGGATGGTCAGTGATAGGGGGGGTCAGTGATAGGGGGGTCAGTGATAGGGGGGTCAGTGATAGGATCGTCAGTGATAGGGAGGTCAGTGATAGGGAGGTCAGTGATAGGATGGTCAGTGATAGGGGGGGTCAGTGATAGGGGGGGTCAGTGATAGGTGGGGTCAGTGATAGGATGGTCAGTGTTAGGGGGGTCAGTGATAGGGGGGTCAGTGATAGGATCGTCAGTGATAGGGAGGTCAGTGATAGGATGGTCAGTGATAGGGGGCGTCAGTGATAGGGGGGGTCAGTGATAGGATCGTCAGTGATAGGGGGGTCAGTGATAGGGGGGGTCAGTGATTGGGGGGTCAGTGATAGGATCGTCAGTGATAGGGGGGTCAGTGATAGGGGGGGTCAGTGATTGGGGGGTCAGTGATAGGATCGTCAGTGATAGGGGGGTCAGTGATAGGGGGGGTCAGTGATAGGGGGGGTCAGTGATAGGATCGTCAGTGATAGGGGGGTCAGTGATAGGGGGCGTCAGTGATAGGGGGGGTCAGTGATAGGATCGTCAGTGATAGGGGGGGTCAGTGATAGGGGGGGTCAGTGATTGGGGGGTCAGTGATAGGATCGTCAGTGATAGGGGGGTCAGTGATAGGGGGGGTCAGTGATAGGGGGGTCAGTGATTGGGGGGTCAGTGATAGGATGGTCAGTGTTAGGGGGGTCAGTGATAGGGGGGTCAGTGACAGGATGGTCAGTGATAGGGGGGGTCAGTGATAGGGGGGGTCAGTGATAGGGGGGGTCAGTGATAGGGGGGGTCAGTGATAGGGGGGTGTCAGTGATAGGATGGTCAGTGATAGGATGGTCAGTGATTGGGGGGGTCAGTGATAGGGGGGTCAGTGATAGGGGGGTCAGTGATAGGATGGTCAGTGATAGGATGGTCAGTGATAGGAGGGGTGAGTGATAGGGGGGGTCAGTGATAGGGGGGTCAGTGATAGGGGGGTCAGTGATCGGGGGGGTCAGTGATGGGGGGGTGAGTGATAGGGGGGGTCAGTGATAGGGGGGGTCAGTGATAGGGGGGTCAGTGATCGGGGGGGTCAGTGATGGGGGGGTCAGTGATAGGGGGGTCATTGATAGGGGGGGTCAGTGATAGGATGGTCAGTGATAGGAGGCGTGAGTGATAGGGGGGGTCAGTGATAGGGGGGTCAGTGATAGGGGGGTCAGTGATAGGATGGTCAGTGTTAGGGGGGTCAGTGATAGGGGGGGTCTGTAATAGGGGGGGTCAGTGATAGGGGGGTCAGTGATAGGGGGGGTCAGTGATAGGGGGGTCAGTGATTGGATCGTCAGTGATAGGGGGGTCAGTGATAGGGGGGGTCAGTGATAGGGGGGTCAGTGATAGGATGGTCAGTGTTAGGGGGGTCAGTGACAGGATGGTCAGTGATAGGGGGGTCAGTGATAGGGGGGGTCAGTGATAGGGGGGTCAGTGATTGGGGGGTCAGTGATAGGATCGTCAGTGTTAGGGGGGTCAGTGATAGGGGGGTCAGTGACAGGATGGTCAGTGATAGGGGGGTCAGTTATAGGGGGGGTCAGTGATAGGGGGGGTCAGTGATAGGGGGGGGGTCAGTGATAGGATGGTCAGTGATAGGATGGTCAGTGATTGGGGGGGTCAGTGATAGGGGGGTCAGTGATTGGGGGGTCAGTGATAGGATCGTCAGTGTTAGGGGGGTCAGTGATAGGGGGGTCAGTGACAGGATGGTCAGTGATAGGGGGGTCAGTGATAGGGGGGGTCAGTGATAGGGGGGGTCAGTGATAGGGGGGGGTCAGTGATAGGATGGTCAGTGATAGGATGGTCAGTGATAGGGGGGGTCAGTGATAGGGGGGGTCAGTGATTGGGGGCGTCAGTGATAGGGGGGTCAGTGATAGGACGGTCAGTGATAGGACGGTCAGTGATAGGGGGGTCAGTGATAAGGGGGGTCAGTGATAGGGGGGTCAGTGATTGGGGGGTCAGTGATAGGATCGTCAGTGATAGGGAGGTCAGTGATAGGATGGTCAGTGTTAGGGGGGTCAGTGATAGGGGGGTCAGTGATAGGATCGTCAGTGATAGGGAGGTCAGTGATAGGATGGTAAGTGATAGGGGGGGTCAGTGATAGGGGGGGTCAGTCATAGGGGGGGTCAGTGATAGGGGGGGTCAGTGATAGGGGGGTCAGTGATTGGGGGGTCAGTGATAGGATCGTCAGTGATAGGGGGGTCAGTGATTGGGGGGGTCAGTGATAGGGGGGTCAGTGATTGGGGGGTCAGTGATAGGATGGTCAGTGTTAGGGGGGTCAGTGATAGGGGGGTCAGTGACAGGATGGTCAGTGATAGGGGGGGTCAGTGATAGGGGGGGTCAGTGATAGGGGGGGTCAGTGATAGGGGGGGTCAGTGATAGGGGGGGTCAGTGATAGGATGGTCAGTGATAGGATGGTCAGTGATTGGGGGGGTCAGTGATAGGATGGTCAGTGATAGGATGGTCAGTGATAGGGGGGGGTCAGTGATAGGAGGGGGGTCAGTGATAGGAGGGGGGTCAGTGATAGGAGGGGGGTCAGTGATAGGGGGGGGTCAGTGATAGGGGGGGGGTCAGTGATAGGGGGGGGGGTCAGTGATAGGGGGGGGTCAGTGATAGGGGGGGGGTCAGTGATAGGGGGGGGGTCAGTGATAGGGGGGGGGTCAGTGATAGGGGGGGGGTCAGTGATAGGGGGGGGTCAGTGATAGGGGGGTCAGTGATTGGATCGTCAGTGATAGGGGGGGTCAGTGATAGGGGGGTCAGTGATAGGGGGGTCAGTGATTGGATCGTCAGTGATAGGGGGGGTCAGTGATAGGGGGGGTCAGTGATAGGGGGGGTCAGTGATAGGGGGGTCAGTGATTGGGGGGTCAGTGATAGGATCGTCAGTGATAGGGAGGTCAGTGATAGGATGGTCAGTGATAGGGGGGGTCAGTGATAGGGGGGTCAGTGATAGGGGGGTCAGTGATAGGATCGTCAGTGATAGGGAGGTCAGTGATAGGGAGGTCAGTGATAGGATGGTCAGTGATAGGGGGGGTCAGTGATAGGGGGGGTCAGTGATAGGTGGGGTCAGTGATAGGATGGTCAGTGTTAGGGGGGTCAGTGATAGGGGGGTCAGTGATAGGATCGTCAGTGATAGGGAGGTCAGTGATAGGATGGTCAGTGATAGGGGGCGTCAGTGATAGGGGGGGTCAGTGATAGGATCGTCAGTGATAGGGGGGTCAGTGATAGGGGGGGTCAGTGATTGGGGGGTCAGTGATAGGATCGTCAGTGATAGGGGGGTCAGTGATAGGGGGGTCAGTGATTGGGGGGTCAGTGATAGGATCGTCAGTGATAGGGGGGTCAGTGATAGGGGGGGTCAGTGATAGGGGGGGTCAGTGATAGGATCGTCAGTGATAGGGGGGTCAGTGATAGGGGGCGTCAGTGATAGGGGGGGTCAGTGATAGGATCGTCAGTGATAGGGGGGGTCAGTGATAGGGGGGGTCAGTGATTGGGGGGTCAGTGATAGGATCGTCAGTGATAGGGGGGTCAGTGATAGGGGGGGTCAGTGATAGGGGGGTCAGTGATTGGGGGGTCAGTGATAGGATGGTCAGTGTTAGGGGGGTCAGTGATAGGGGGGTCAGTGACAGGATGGTCAGTGATAGGGGGGGTCAGTGATAGGGGGGGTCAGTGATAGGGGGGGTCAGTGATAGGGGGGGTCAGTGATAGGGGGGTGTCAGTGATAGGATGGTCAGTGATAGGATGGTCAGTGATTGGGGGGGTCAGTGATAGGGGGGTCAGTGATAGGGGGGTCAGTGATAGGATGGTCAGTGATAGGATGGTCAGTGATAGGAGGGGTGAGTGATAGGGGGGGTCAGTGATAGGGGGGTCAGTGATAGGGGGGTCAGTGATCGGGGGGGTCAGTGATGGGGGGGTGAGTGATAGGGGGGGTCAGTGATAGGGGGGGTCAGTGATAGGGGGGTCAGTGATCGGGGGGGTCAGTGATGGGGGGGTCAGTGATAGGGGGGTCATTGATAGGGGGGGTCAGTGATAGGATGGTCAGTGATAGGAGGCGTGAGTGATAGGGGGGGTCAGTGATAGGGGGGTCAGTGATAGGGGGGTCAGTGATAGGGGCGTCAGTGATAGGGGGGTCAGTGATCGGGGGGGTCAGTGATGGGGGGGTCAGTGATAGGGGGGTCATTGATAGGGGGGGTCAGTGATAGGATGGTCAGTGATAGGAGGCGTGAGTGATAGGGGGGGTCAGTGATAGGGGGGTCAGTGATAGGGGGGTCAGTGATAGGGGCGTCAGTGATAGGGGGGTCAGTGATCGGGGGGGTCAGTGATGGGGGGGTCAGTGATAGGGGGGTCAGTGATAGGGGGGGTCAGTGATAGGGGGGTCAGTGATAAGGGGGGTCAGTGATGGGGGGGTCAGTGATGGGGGGGTCAGTGATGGGGGGTCAGTGATAGGGGGGTCAGTGATAGGGGGGTCAGTGATAGGGGGGTCAGTGATAGGGGGGTCAGTGATCGGGGGGGTCAGTGATGGGGGGGTCAGTGATGGGGGGGTCAGTGATAGGGGGGGTCAGTGATAGGGGGGGTCAGTGATAGGGGGGTCAGTGATAGGGGGGGTCAGTGATGGGGGGGTCAGTGATGGGGGGGTCAGTGATAGGGGGGTCAGTGATTGGGGGGTCAGTGATAGGATCGTCAGTGATAGGGGGGTCAGTGATTGGGGGGTCAGTGATAGGATCGTCAGTGATAGGGGGGTCAGTGATAGGATGGTCAGTGTTAGGGGGGTCAGTGATAGGGGGGTCAGTGACAGGATGGTCAGTGATAGGGGGGTCAGTGATTGGATCGTCAGTGATAGGGGGGTCAGTGATTGGGGGGGTCAGTGATTGGGGGGGTCAGTGATGGGGGGGTCAGTGATGGGGGGGTCAGTGATGGGGGGGTCAGTGATGGGGGGGTCAGTGATACGGGGGTCAGTGACAGGGGGGGTCAGTGATAGGCTGGTCAGGGACCCTATTAAGGGACTGTCCGGTGTTGAGGCCCTATTTCAGGTGTTCTGACATCCTCTTTAAAAAGTAGTAAATTGTCCCGTACTTTCTGCCTCCTGACATCCACTGCCTTTGATAAACCCGGGTTTTTACTTTAACTCCTGTTGAACCTATCTTTCAGTAATGGAAATAGTTTGAAAAATCATCAGCCTCAGACTGTGTACGATGAAGGCCATGTTGCCCTGGAATGTACTGCATTCTACAGCAAACAGCTGAACAAACAGAGCCTCAAACAAATCTCATGAAACCTGAAGTACAGTCTAAAAGAAACCGAATAGTGCGCAGGGCAGTACTGACACTACCAGAGAGTAGTAATATAGCTGTATTTCAGAGTTATCAATATTATAATAACGCAATGCCTTTTTATATCAGCGGTTCAGCAAACTTGACCCTGAGTGAAATGAAATGAAAATGAAATGAAATGAAAATCGCTTATTGTCACAAGTAGGCCTCAACTGAAGTTACTGTGAAAAGCCCCTAGTCACCACATTCCGGCGCCTGTTCGGGGAGGCTGGTACGGGAATTGAACCGTGCTGCTGGCCTGCTTGGTCTGCTTTAAAAGCCAGCGATTTAGCCCAGTGCTAAACAGCCCCTAGTGTGTCTTTAAGACAGAGATAGATCGGTTCTTGATTAATAAGGGGTTACGGCGAGAAGGCAAGAGAATGGGAATGAGAAAATATCAGCCATGATTGAATGGCGGAGCAGACCCGATGGGCCGAGTGGCCTAATTCTGCTCCTATGTCTTATGGTCTTATAATTTGAACGTTATACGGTAGAGTTCTGATCGATTATTGTGGAACTTGCTTCAACACGGGTAATTTAATCAGGGTGTCCTGGTGTCAGTGAAGAGCGACCTGGTCATCCGACCCCGAGAGTGATGAGAATATGGAGCTTGCTGCCACAAGGAGTCTAGTTAAGGCGCAGAGCATGGAGGTATTAATGGGGAAGCTAGTTAAGTACATGAGAGTGAAAGAAATAGTACCGACCATTGGGCTGAGTGGCCTTTATCAACGTATGTAAGACTTGGATCCTCCTAACTCTGAATGCTGATCACTGCACCATGGCTGGCACTGTGAACACTGAGCGGGTTATTGATCTCCGTGTGTTTTGCTTTCCAGGACGTCGCTGATTTTGAATGGGTTATGTGGTTCACCAAGTTCCGAAACTACATTCTTTTTGCCTTATCTGGTCACGTTCTATTCGGCAAAGCCGTTTCCATGGCGGCACCTCAGGTGGGTACAAGTTCCCATTCTGTTTGAGTTATCTGTTCGAATAATTTCTATTTGTTTTTTTGGAAGGTGGTTAATACTGAGGAGGCAGGATTTCTAGGTCCGTTCTGGAGCTTACCTGGACTTTCTTGTTATTTGTTCATGGGATGTGGACATCGCTGGCAAGGTCAACACTTATTGCCCATCCTTAATTGCCCTCGAGAAGGCGGTGGTGAGCTGCCTTCGTGAAGAGCTGCAGTCCCTGAGGTGCAGGGCCACCCACAGTGCTGGAGGAAACAGCTCAGGGAGGCAACCATGGCGACAAGGGAGGTCAGGAAAAGCATAAAAGGAAAAGCATACAATGTGGCGAGGATCAGTGGGAAGGCGGAGGATTGGGAAGTGTTTAAAAGCGAGCAGAGGACAACTAAAAAAGCAATATTGGGGGGGGAGAAGATGTAATATGACTGCAAGCTAGCTAGCAATATAAAACAAGATAGGAAGAGTTTTTTTCAATACATAAAAGGTAAGAGAGAGGCAAAAATAGACATTGGACCACTGGAAAACATCGCTGGAGAAGTAATAATAGGAAACAAAGAAATGGCAGAGGAACTGAATAGATACTTCGCATCAGTCTTCACGGTGGAAGACACCAGTGGGATGCCAGAGCTCCAGGCGAATCAGGGGGCAGAGGTGAGTGCAGTGGCCATGACTAAGGAGAAGGTTCTGGGGAAACTGAAAGGTCTGAAGGTGGATAAATCACCTGAACCAGATGGACTACACCCCAGGGTTCTAAAAGAGATAGCTGAGGAGATTGTGGAGGCATTGATGGTGATCTTTCAGGAATCTCTGGAGGCAGGGAGGGTCCCAGAGGACTGAAGAATGGCTAAAGTAACACTCCAGTTTTAGAACAGAGGGAGGCAGAAGACAGGAAATTATAGACCGGTTAGCCTGACTTTGGTCATTGGCAAGATTTTAGAATCGATTATTAAAGATGAGATTGCGAGGACAGCACGGTGGCGCAGTGAGTAACACTGCAGCCTCACGGCACCGAGGTCCTAGGTTCGATCCCGGCTCTGGGTCACAGTCCGTGTGGAGTTTGCACTTTCTCCCCGTGTTTGCGTGGGTTTCGCCCCCACAACTCAAAGATGTGCAGGGTAGGTGGATTGGCCATGCTAAATTGTCCCTTAATTGAAAAAAATGAATTGGGTACGCTAAATTTATATTTAAAAAAAGATGAAATTGCAGAGCACTTGGAAGTGCATGATAAAATAGGACTGAGTCAGCACGGCTTCGTCAAGGGGAGGTCACGTCTGACAAATCTGTTAGCGTTCTTTGTGGAGGTAACAAGAAAGTTAGACAAAGGAGAACCAGTGGACGTGATTTATTTAGATTTCCAGAAGGCCATTGACTAGGTGTTGTACAGGAGGCTACTATATAAGTCAAGAGCCCATGGTGTTAGGGGCAAGGTACTAGTATGGATAGAGGATTGGCTGACTGGCAGAAGGCAAAGAGTGGGGATAAAGGGGTCTTTTTCAGGTTGGCAGTCGGTAACTAGTGGTGTGACTCAGGAGTCTGTGCTGGGACCACAACATTTCACAATATACATTAATGATCTGGAAGAAGGAACTGAAGACACTTTTGCTAAGTTTTCATTTGATATAAAGATCTGTAGAGGGACAGGTAGTATTGAAGAAGCAAGGGGGCTGCAGAAGGATTTGGACAAGCTAGGAAAGTGGGCAAAGAAGTGGCAGATGAAATACAATGTGGAAAAGTGTCAGTAGAGAATTTAAACCAGGGGCGAGATTCTCTGACCCCCCGCCGGGTCGGAGAATCGCCGGGGGCTGGCATGAATCCCGCCCCCGCCGGTTGCCGAATTCTCCACCACCGGATATTTGGCGGGGGCGGGAATCGCGCCGCGCCGGTTGGCGGGCCCCCCTCCGCGATTCTCCGGCCCGGACGGGCCGAAGTCCCGCCGCTAAAATGCCTGTCCCGCCGGCGTAGATTAAACCACCTACTTTATCGGCGGGACAAGGCGGAGCGGGCGGGCTCCGGGGTCCTGGGGGGTGCACGGGGCGATCTGGCCCCGGGGGGTGCCCCCACGGTGGCCTGGCCCGCGATCGGGGCCCACCGATCCGTGGGCGGGCCTGTTCCGTGGGGGCACTCTTTCCCTTCCGCCTTCGCCACGGTCTCCACCATGGCGGAGGCGGAAGAGACTTCCTCCACTGCGCATGCATGGGAATGCCGTCAGCGGCCGCTGACGCTCCCGCGCATGCGCCGCCCGGAGATGTCATTTCCACACCAGCTGGCGGGGCACCAAAGGCCTTTTCCGCCAGCTGGCGGGGCGGAAATTCGTCCAGCGCGGGCCTAGCCCCTTAAGGTTGGGGCTCGGCCCCCAAAGATGCGGAGCATTCCGCACCTTTGGGGCGGCGCGATGCCCGACTGATTTGCGCCGTTTTGGGCGCCAGTCGGCGGAATCGCGCCGTTTCCGGAGAATTTCGCCCCTGATGTCTGTGTTGAAGAGGGTATTTGTCTTATGGATGTTGCAAGGAAAGATTAAGGGTTATTTACAGAGTGCTGTATTCTTTGGGGGCAGTATTTGAGTTGATAGTTGCAAAGATGTTACTGTGTGTGTTTAAAAATATTAACTGGATTCATAGAATAAACATTGTTTTTGTTTAAAAATACTTTTAGTTCTCTGTTGCATCACACCTGTAAAGTGGGCACTTGTGCTCCCTATAACCAAAATCTATTCAAAGTTATGGGTCAGGTGAACTCCATGATACACTTTGGGGTTCTCTAAACCCTGACCCGTAATAAATTGGGGGCTCAAGAGGGGTAAAAGTCTATCTATTGGGTGGCTTTGTGAACTTAAAGACAGTGAGGGGTGAGCATATTTGTGGTTGCTTTTCGGGTGGGGTATATCAGTTTAAGTAGGGAGTGTGTTGTGGACAATGGCTCTTTCAGAAGCTCGGACGTTATTGGGGGTGGAAAAGGTACACGCAGTACCTTACGAACAGAGACTTAAGAAAAAGGCTTTTAGATTTGGCAAAAAACATTGCCGTTAACGTTACCTGACAGCATGCGAAAAGAAGAGGTACTTATGGCGCTAGCTGAGCATTTAAAATTGCCTGAGATACAGTCTGACTCATTACAACTAGCAAAAATTCAGTTACAGATTAAACAACTGGATCATGAGAAAGAATTAAATCAGCTTGAATACGCAATGAGGGACAAAGAAAAGGAGAGCGAAGAAAGAAACAAAGAAAGAATAGCCCTAACAGAACAAAAAGAAAGAGAAAGGGAGGTACAGATCAGGGGAAAAGAAAAAGAGAGAGAGTTTGAACTTCAGAAAATGGCCATGGAACATGACAATCAGTTAAAATTGGCAGATGTAAAGGGAAATGTACAGTTGTAGGATAGTGATGAGAATAAAGAGAAAGAGCGTCATAGTCGAAGGCTTGGTGGGGATCTATTTAAATATGTCCAAGCATTGCCAAGGTTTGATGAGAAGGAGGTAGAAGCTTTTTTCATTTCATTTGAGAAGATGGCTAAACAAATGAAATGGCCACCGGACATGTGGGTATTACTGATTTAAACAAAGCTGGTGGTGGGTTAGTGAAGTGTTTGCATCACTATCAGAGGAGGTATCTGGGACGCATGAGGAGGAGAAAAAATCCATCTTAGGTGCATATGAACTAGTGCCTGAAGCCTACAGACAAAGGTTTAGAAATTTAAGGAAAGAACCTGGTCAAAAATACCTGGGGTTTGAAAGCAACAGAATACTTTTGATAGGTAGATAAGGGCTTTGAAAATAGACCAAACGTATGAAGCTCTCAGAGAAATTGGACATTTGGAGGAGTTTAAAATTTCAATTCCTGATGTAGTGAGAACTCATGTGGAAGAGCAGAGAGTTAAAACTGCGAGATTAGCAGCAGAAATGGCAGATTATTTTGTCCTCAGTGCCGTGAGGCAGCAGTGCTAACCACTGCGCCACCGTGCAGCCTAGACTAGGGGCTTTTCACAGTAACCTCATTGCAGTGTTAATGTAAGCCTACTCGTGACAATAAAGATTATTATTATTCCTCTGTCCGAGGTCCTGGGCATTCCTGCCAAGGTCCACACCCCGAGACGCTCCATGTGACCGCGTCGCCACGTGATGACCTGGTCTACGTCCAGTATCCACAGCATTTTATTTTATTAACTCGGAGCGACCTTCCTGCCTCCTGCTCCCACTCCCTTCTCAGAGTGATCCATGAGGGGTCTCCCACCGCGCCCTCCCCCCCCCCCCCCCCCCCCTCCCCCATAAGGTCATGGTGCCTCTCTTCCTGCTCACCTGCACCACTTACTGCCAGCGCTACACCCATCAATCTGGATCCTTCTGTGCTCCATGAGCCATTGAAGGTGGCAGGGCATTTTAGGAGAGCAGTTAACAAAGCATACGGCACCTTGGCTTCATCAATAGGGGCATGGAGTGCAAGAACAAGGAGGTTATCCTAACTTGTACGAGACACTAGTTGAACCTCAGCTGGTGTATTGTGTCCAGTTTCGTGTGGCGCGCTTTAAGAAAAATGTGAAGGCATTGGAAAGAGTAGGAGGTCTTGTGGCGGAGTGGGTCCCCTGCCTCAGAGTCAGAACCTTCCAGTTTAAGTCCCCACCCCAGGACGTCGGTTCAATCAAGGCATTCAAAAGGCAATTAGACTGCTATCTGAAAAAGACAAATGTGTAGGGTTTCCAGAGGGAAAGCAGGGGATTGGTCCCTGGTGGACTGTTCGTTTGGAGAGCTTCCTCTGCACTGTAATGGTTCTGGATTTCCCACTGTGGCTTTTTTCCCCACCTTTCCTTGAAGAGGCACCCCTGCTTTTATAAACGAGCAGGTTGCTTGTATCATGTGACTGGCAAACCACGTTGTGGCGCCACCTGCTGTGTCCAGACCGCACTGGCAGGATGGAGAAGCAGAGACCAGGGCACGCCCCCAAATCATGCCAAAGAGGTGGCCATTTTGTGTCTCGTTGACCTTGATCTGAACGGCTGCAAATGTCCCACAAATTGGGGCAACTGAATTTTGATTCTGCCCCCAGCCTCCCAAAGCCATGAATCCAAGGTCAAGAATTTCAAGAATTTTGTTTACCATTTTCCCACCGCATTATTGTAGAGAAAGATCTGAGATTTAAAAGCTTTTATAAACTCTGTAGTCTCCCAGATTTTGTGTAGTCACAGGGTGATTGATAGGCTAAATGAAAGTTGTTAACACCCAGATTCTGAAGTTTGTCAAAAGAATTGGGTGAGAAATCAGCTCCCGTCCATTGAAAAATAGTTGTAGGCCAGGCCTGTCTGAGTGGGAATTATAAAAGGAAAGGATAGAAAATTCTGAGGCACTTCGTAAAACGATAGAGCACAGAAGGAGGCCATTGAGCCTAGCGTACCTGTGCCCAGAATACGACCCAGATAATGTAGCCCCCTGTGAGGTGTGAATGCTCCCTCTCCAGCCCCATGTAGGATTGAGCTTTGCAGTCAGTGTTGATTCTTCAAGTGCTGTGGGCACAGTGTCGGAACCTCGCACACAAGGACCTTGACCCAAGAGTCTCCAGTGTCCGTCTGTTCATTCCTTACGTGTGGTTGTAATTCAATGGATAATGCGTGTTTTTGAAAAAATGATTGTGAATATTTACTATATTACCGATGTCCGCTCTTTCACAGCACAGATCCTTATATTTTATGACTTACGGGATACTTGCAGTCCTGGCTACAATGGGCACCTCATACCTCGTCTTAATCCTGGCCCACTGCATTCTACTCTACAGCGTTGCCCTGGCTAAACAGAAGTGGCTGTGTTTTGTGGCCGGACTCTGCAACTTAGCAACATTCAAAATAGAGCCTGTGAGCTCTTGGCAGGTAAGGACATGAGAATCAGGAGCAGGAATAGACCAGGGGAGGCAGTGGCATAGCTGTGTTGTCACTCGACAAGTAACACAGCGACCCAGGGTAGTGCTCTTGGGACCTGGGTTCAAATCCCGCCTTGGCAGATGAATAAAAATCTGGGATTAACAGTCCAATGATGACCATGAAACCATTGCCCATTGTCGTAAAAACCCATCACTAAATCCTTTAGGAAATCGGCTGCCCCGACCCCATCTGGCCTACATGTGACTCTAGACCAACAACAATGTGGTTGACTCTTTGCTGCCCCCTGAAATGGCCCAGCAAGCTACTCTCTGGTGCGCAGAATTCCAAAGAATCACAACCCTCCCGAGTGAAGATAATCCTCATTTCAGCCCCAAATGGCCTATACCTTATTCTAGGACTGTGACCCACTAGTTCAAGATATTTCAGCCTCTCCTGAGCTATCCTGTCAAGCCTCCTCAGAATGATTCAGTAAAATCACCACCTCACTCCATAGAATATAAGTTCACCCTTATTTTTAATCCTTTCGTGGGCTGGGAGCCTCAGTGGCTTGGCCAACGTTTATTGCCCATCCCGAATTGCCCTTGAGAAGATGGTGGTGAGCCTGCCTTCTTGAACCTCTGCAGTCCATGTGGTGTCGATGCTGTTAGGGAGGGCGTCCCAGGATTTTGACCCAGCAACAGTAAAGGAACGGCCGATGTATTTCCAAGTCAAGGTGGATCTGTAACAATATGCAGGGCAGATGTTTGCTCCAACCAAAGATTTTGATTGCAGCCTTCCTGTTGTCAAGCAGTGATGATTGGTCACAATTTAGCTTTATTCTTAGCCAGCATTTATTGCTCATCCCTACAGTGCTGTCGGCTACAACTGACTGCTTTGCTAGGCAATGTCCGGCCAGATAAAAGCCAACCACTTTGCCTTGTGTCTGGAATCACAGGTAGGCCAGACCCGGTGAAGATGGCAGATTTCCTCCCCTGGAGGACCTCCGATATAGAAACCGGATCGGACCACTCATCCCACCGAGCCTGCCCTGGCATCCAATAGGATCATGGCTGATTATTGGCTTTAATTTCCCATATCCTTTGATTCCTTGAGAGACCAACGATTAGTGAACCGGATGGATTTTTACAGCAATCTAGGTAGTTTCACGATTATTGATGAGATCAGCATTGAATTCCTGATCTCGCAATTGAATTTAAATTCCCCCAGCTACTTCTGCGGGATTCGAACTCTCATCCGGGGAGCATTAGTCCTGGGATTTGGATTACTTGTCCAACAGCATTGTTGTTGTGCCAATTGTCCTCATTCTAATGTCTGATGACGCAGTGTCCCACATTAATAGCAGTTTGTTTGCCCTCTGGCGTTCCTAATATGGCACAAACGCCAGTTCCCGATTGTTTCTCCTGTGGTGAGATTTAGTGCTGCGGGATTATTAAGACAAAGCCCTCCTGATTTATGTGGCCAAACCACCTGCCTCGCTGCCTATCTCTGCAATTTCCAACAAGCTCACCTGCCGCATTCGGAATAGGTTTCTCCCTGACTGCATGATCCCAAAACAAAAAGACCAGTGGGAATGAAGTCCATTTTGACTCTTGTTATGATGAGTCCTGCAGGGCTGCCTCAGGCCAATGGGCTGGGGCTGACTAGAGCTGCCAACCGAACATATGAACAAGGAGCAGGAGGAGGCCATTCAGCCCCTCGAACCTCTTCCGCCATCGAATAAGAATACGGCTGATCTGATATTAACCTGGGCCGAAATTCTTCGGTATCGGCGCGATGTCCGCTGACTGGCGCCCAAAATGGCGCAAATCAGTCGGGCATCGCGCCGCCCCAAAGGTGCGGAATGCTCCGCATCTTGGGGGGCCGAACCCCAACCTTCAGGGGCTAGGCCCGCGCTGGACAAATTTCCGCCCCGCCAGATGGCGGAAAAGGCCTTTGGTGCCCCGCCAGCTGGCGCGGGAATGACATCTCCGGGCGGCGCATGCGCGGAAGAGTTAGCGGCCGCTGACGGCATTCCCGCGCATGCGCAGTGGAGGGAGTCTCTTCCGCCTCCGCCATGGTGGATACCGTGGCGAAGGCGGAAGGGAAAGAGTGCCCCCACGGCACAGGCCCGCCTGCGGATCGGTGGGCCCCGATAGCGGGCCAGGCCACTGTGGGGGCACCCCCCGGGGCCAGATCGCCCCGCGCCCCCCCCCCCCCCCGGACCCTGGAGCCCGCCCGCGCCGCCTTGTCCCGCCGGTAAGGTAGGTGGTTTAATTTACGCCGGCATTTTAGCGGCGGGACTTCGGCCCATCCGGGCTAGAGAATCGCGGTGGGGGGGGGGCCCGCCAACCGGCGCGGCGCGATTCCCGACCCCGCCGAATATCCGGTGCCAGAGAATTCGGCAACCGGCAGGGGCGGGATTCACGCCAGCCCCCGGCGATTCTCCGACCCGGGGGGGGGGGGGGGGGGCGGGGGGTTCTCCTCATCTCTGTCTTAATTGGGAGACCCCTTACTCTGAGATTATTCCGTCTGGTCCTAGACTCTCCCACAAGGGGAAACAACCTCTCAGCATCTACCCTGTCAAACCCCCTGAGAATCCGATATGTCTCAATAAGGCCGACTCTCATTCTTCTAAACTCCAATGAGCACAGGCCCAACCTACTCAACCTCTCCTCGTAAGAAAATCCCTCCCTACCCGGGTCGACCTCGTGAACCTTCCCTGGACTGCCTCCAATGTCCACATATATTTCCTGAGATAGCCACCTTTGCCTAAAAGATATTCAAAATCTCTGCCTCCGTCACCTTTTCAGGAAGAGAGTTCCAGAGAGACTCAAT
>NW_027308767.1:0-71184 GCF_047496885.1 Scyliorhinus torazame
CCTCCCTATCTCTGTAACCTCCTCCAGCCGCTACAGCCCCTCCCTATCCCTGTAACCTCCCCCAGCCCCTACACCCCCTCCCTATCTCTGTAACCTCCTCCAGCCCCTACACCCCCTCCCTATCTCTGTAACCTCCTCCAGCCGCTACACCCCCTCCCTATCTCTGTAACCTCCTCCAGGCCCTACAACCCCTCCCTATCTCTGTAACCTCCTCCAGCCCCTACACCCCCTCCCTATCTCTGTAACCTCCTCCAGCCACTACACCCCCTCCCTATCTCTGTAACCTCCTCCAGTCCCTACACCCCCTCCCTATCTCTGTAACCTCCTCCAGCCCCTACACCCCCTCCCTATCCCTGTAACCTCCTCCAGCCCGACACCCCCTCCCTATCTCTGTAACCTCCCCCAGCCCCTACACCCCCTCCCTATCTCTGTAACCTCCTCCAGCCCCGACACCCCCTCCCTATCCCTGTAACCTCCTCCAGCCCCTACACCCCCTCCCTATCTCTGTAACCTCCTCCAGCCCCTACACCCCCTCCCTATCCCTGTAACCTCCTCCAGCCCCTACACCCCCTCCCTATCTCTGTAACCTCCTCCAGTCCCTACACCCCCTCCCTATCTCTGTAACCTCCTCCAGCCCCTACACCCCCTCCCTATCCCTGTAACCTCCTCCAGCCCGACACCCCCTCCCTATCTCTGTAACCTCCCCCAGCCCCTACACCCCCTCCCTATCTCTGTAACCTCCTCCAGCCCCTACACCCCCTCCCTATCTCTGTCGCCTCCTCCAGCCCCGACACCCCCTCCCTATCTGTGTAACCTCCTCCAGCCCCTACACCCCCTCCCTATCTCTGTAACCTCCTCCAGCCCCTACACCTCATCCCTATCTCTGTAACCTCCTCCAGCCCCTACACCCCCTCCCTATCTCTGTAACCTCCTCCAGCCCCTACACCCCCTCCCTATCTCTGTAACCTCCTCCAGCCCCCTACACCCCCTCATTATCTCTGTAACCTCCTCCAGCCCCTACACCCCCTCCCTATCTCTGTAACCTCCTCCAGCCCCTACACCCCCTCCCTATCCCTGTAACCTCCTCCAGCCCGACACCCCCTCCCTATCTCTGTAACCTCCCCCAGCCCCTACACCCCCTCCCTATCTCTGTAACCTCCTCCAGCCCCTACACCCCCTCCCTATCTCTGTCGCCTCCTCCAGCCCCTACACCCCCTCCCTATCTCCGTAACCTCCTCCAGCCCCCTACACCCCCTCCCTATCTCCGTAACCTCCTCCAGCCCCTACACCCCCTCCCTATCTCCGTAACCTCCTCCAGCCCCCTACACCCCCTCCCTATCTCTGTAACCTCCTCCAGCCCCTACACCTCCTCCCTATCTCTGTAACCTCCTCCAGCCCCTACACCCCCTCCCTATCTCTGTAACCTCCTCCAGCCGCTACACCCTCTCCCTATCTCTGTAACCTCCTCCATCCCCTACACCCTCTCCCTATCTCTGTAACCTCCTCCAGCCCCTACACCCCCTCGCTATCTCTGTAACCTCCTCCAGCACCTACACCCCCACCCTATCTCTGTAACCTCCTCCAGCCTCTACACCCCCTCCCTATCTCTGTAACCTCCTCCAGCCCCTACACCCCCTCCCTATCTCTGTAACCTCCTCCAGCCCCTACACCCCCTCCCTATCTCTGTCGCCTCCTCCAGCCCCGACACCCCCTCCCTATCTGTGTAACCTCCTCCAGCCCCTACACACCCTCCCTATCTCTGTAACCTCCTCCAGCCCCGACACCCCCTCCCTATCTCTGTAACCTCCTCCAGCCGCTACAGCCCCTCCCTATCCCTGTAACCTCCTCCAGCCCCTACACCCCCTCCCTATCTCTGTAACCTCCTCCAGCCGCTACACCCCCTCCCTATCTCTGTAACCTCCTCCAGGCCCTACAACCCCTCCCTATCTCTGTAACCTCCTCCAGCCCCTACACCCCCTCCCTATCTCTGTAACCTCCTCCAGCCCCTACACCCCCTCCCTATCTCTGTAACCTCCTCCAGCCACTACACCCCCTCCCTATCTCTGTAACCTCCTCCAGTCCCTACACCCCCTCCCTATCTCTGTAACCTCCTCCAGCCCCTACACCCCCTCCCTATCCCTGTAACCTCCTCCAGCCCGACACCCCCTCCCTATCTCTGTAACCTCCCCCAGCCCCTACACCCCCTCCCTATCTCTGTAACCTCCTCCAGCCCCGACACCCCCTCCCTATCCCTGTAACCTCCTCCAGCCCCTACACCCCCTCCCTATCTCTGTAACCTCCTCCAGCCCCTACACCCCCTCCCTATCCCTGTAACCTCCTCCAGCCCCTACACCCCCTCCCTATCTCTGTAACCTCCTCCAGCCCCTGCACCCCCTCCCTATCTCTGTAACCTCCTCCAGCCCCTACACCCCCTCCCTATCTGTGTAACCTCCTCCAGCCCCTACACACCCTCCCTATCTCTGTAACCTCCTCCAGCCCTCAGCTCTCTCTTGGAGGTGAGGGCGGGTGGGGAGAGGGGGGTGGGGAGAGGGGGGAGGTGGGGAGAGGGGGTGGGGGAGGGGGAGAGGGGGTGGGGAGAGGGGGGAGGTGGGGAGAGAGGGTGGGGGAGGGGAGGTGGGGGTGGGGAGAGGGGGGTGGAGGAGGGGGGTGGGGATAGGGGGTGGGGAGAGGGGGGTGGGGGAGAGGGGGGTGGGGGAGTGGGGGAGAGGGGGGTGGGGGAGTGGGGGAGAGGGGGGTGGGTGAGAGGCGGGGTGGGGAGAGGGCGGTGGGGAGTGGGGGAGAGGGGGGTGGGGAGAGGGGGGTGGGGAGGTGTGGGTGGGGAGGGGGGTGGGAGGGGGAGGAGGTGGGGGAGGGGGAGTGGGGGAGAGGGGGGGGGGGTGGGAGGGAGGTGGGGAGAGGGGGGTGGGGAGAGGGGGGTGGGGAGAGGGGGGTGGGGAGAGGGGGGTGGGGAGAGGGGGGTGGCGAGTGGGGGGGTGGGGAGAGGGGGGTGGGGAGGGGAGAGGGGGTGGGGAGAGGGGGGAGGTGGGGAGAGAGGGTGGGGGAGGGGGAGAGGGGCTGGGGAGAGGGGGGAGGTGGGGAGAGGGGGTGGGGGAGGGGGAGAGGGGGGTGGGGAGGTGGGGGGAGAGGGTGGGGAGGGGGGAGAGGGGGAGAGGGGGAGAGGGTGGGGGAGGGGGAGAGGGGGTGGGGAGAGGGGGGTGGAGGAGGGGGTGGGGAGAGGGGAGGTGGGGAGAGGGGGTGGGGGAGAGGGGGGTGGGGGAGAGGGGGGTGGGGAGAGGGGTGTGGGGTGTGGGGGAGAGGGGGGTGTGGGGGAGAGGGGGGGTGGGGAGGGGGGGGTGGGGGAGAGCGGGTGGGGGAGAGGGGGGTGGGGGAGAGGGGGTAGGGAGAGGGGGGGTGGGGGATAGGGGGGGGTGGGGAGAGGGGCGTGGGGGGGAGGGGGGTGGGGAGAGGGGGGTGGGGAGAGTGGGTGGGGGATGGGGAGAGGGGGGTGGGGAGGGGGGTGGGGAGAGGGGGGGTGGGGAGAGGGGCGTGGGGAGAGGGGAGTGGGGGAGAGGGGGGTGTGGAGAGGGGGGTGGGGTGTGGGGCAGAGGGGGGGGTGGGGAGGGGGGTGGGGAGAGGGGGTGGGGAGAGGGGGGGGTGGGGAGAGGCTGGCGGATGGGGAGAGGGGGGTTGGGGAGAGGGGGGTGGGGGAGAGGGGGTTAGGGAGAGGGGGGGTGGGGGACAGGGGGGTGGGGAGAAGGGGGTGGGGGGTGGGGAGAAGGGGGAGAGGGGGAGAGGGGGGTGGTGAGAGGGGGGTGGAGGAGGGGGTGGGGAGAGGGGAGGTGGGGAGAGGGGGGTGGGGGAGACGGGGGTGGGGGAGAGGGGGGTGGGGGAGAGGGTGGTAGGGAGAGGGGGGTGGGGGATAGGGGGGGTGGGGGAGAGGGGGTTAGGGAGAGGGGGGGTGGGGGACAGGGGGGTGGGGAGAAGGGGGGTGGGGGGGGTGGGGAGAAGGGGGAGAGGGGGAGAGGGGGTGGTGAGAGGGGGGTGGAGGAGGGGGTGGGGAGAGGGGAGGTGGGGAGAGGGGGGTGGGGGAGAGGGGGGGTGGGGGAGTGGGGGAGAGGGGGGTGGGGGAGTGGGGGAGAGGGGGGTGGGGAGAGGGGGGTGGGGTGTGGGGGAGAGGGGGGGTGGGGAGGGGGGGTGGGGAGGGGGGGGTGGGGAGAGGGGGGTGGGGGAGACGGGGGTGGGGGAGAGGGGGGTGGGGGAGAGGGTGGTAGGGAGAGGGGGGTGGGGGATAGGGGGGGTGGGGGAGAGGGGGTTAGGGAGAGGGGGGGTGGGGGACAGGGGGGTGGGGAGAAGGGGGTGGGGGGGGTGGGGAGAAGGGGGAGAGGGGGAGAGGGGGTGGTGAGAGGGGGGTGGAGGAGGGGGTGGGGAGAGGGGAGGTGGGGAGAGGGGGGTGGGGGAGAGGGGGGTGGGGGAGTGGGGGAGAGGGGGGTGGGGGAGTGGGGGAGAGGGGGGTGGGGAGAGGGGGGTGGGGTGTGGGGAGAGGGGGGGTGGGGAGGGGGGGTGGGGAGGGGGGTGGGGAGGGGGGTGGGGAGAGGGGGGTGGGGGAGACGGGGGTGGGGGAGAGGGGGGTGGGGGAGAGGGTGGTAGGGAGAGGGGGGTGGGGGATAGGGGGGGTGGGGGAGAGGGGGTTAGGGAGAGGGGGGGTGGGGGACAGGGGGGGTGGGGAGAAGGGGGTGGGGGGGGTGGGGAGAAGGGGGAGAGGGGGAGAGGGGGTGGTGAGAGGGGGGTGGAGGAGGGGGTGGGGAGAGGGGAGGTGGGGAGAGGGGGGTGGGGGAGAGGGGGGTGGGGGAGTGGGGGAGAGGGGGGTGGGGGAGTGGGGGAGAGGGGGGTGGGGAGAGGGGGGTGTGGTGTGGGGGAGAGGGGGGGTGGGGAGGGGGGGTGGGGAGGGGGGGTGGGGAGAGGGGGGTGGGGGAGACGGGGGTGGGGGAGAGGGGGGTGGGGGAGAGGGTGGTAGGGAGAGGGGGGGTGGGGGATAGGGGGGGTGGGGAGAGGGGCGTGGGGGGGGGGGGTGGGGGATAGGGGGGGTGGGGAGAGGGGCGTGGGGGGGAGGGGGGTGGGGAGAGGGGGGTGGGGAGGGGGGTGGGGAGAGTGGGTGGGGGATGGGGAGAGGGGGGTGGGGAGGGGGGTGGGGAGAGGGGGGTGGGGAGAGCGGGGTGGGGAGTGGGGGAGTGGGGAGAGGGGGTGGGGAGAGGGGGGTGGGGTGTGGGGGAGAGGGGGGTGGGGAGGGGGGGTGGGGAGAGGGGGTGGGGAGAGGGGGGGTGGGGAGAGGCTGGCGGATGGGGAGAGGGGGGTGGGGGAGAGGGGGTTAGGGAGAGGGGGGGTGGGGGATAGGGGGTGGGGAGAAGGGGGTGGGGGGGTGGGGAGAAGGGGGTGGGGGGGAGGGGGGGGTGGGGAGAGGGGGGTGGGGAGAGGGGGGGGTGGGAGAGGGGGGGTGGGGAGAGGGGGGGTGGGGAGAGGGGGGGTGGGGAGAGGGGGGTGGGGAGAGGGAGTGGGGGAGAGGGGGGTGGGGAGGGGGGTGGGGAGAGGGGGGTGGGGAGAGGGGGGTGGGGAAAGGGGGGTGGGGAGAGGGGGATGGGGAGGGGGGGGTGGGGAGGGGAGGGGGGGTGGGGAGAGGGGGGTGGGGAGGTGGGTGGGGAGAGGGGGGTGGGGAGGGGAGAGGGGGGGGTGGGGAGAGGGGGGTGGGGAGAGGGGGGTGGGGAGAGGGGGGGTGGGGGAGAGGGGGGTCGGGAGGGGCGGTGGGGAGAGGGGGATGGGGAGGGGGGGGGTGGGGAGGGGAGGGGGGTGGGGAGAGGGGGGTGGGGAGAGGGGGGTGGGGAGGTGGGTGGGGAGAGGGGGGTGGGGAGGGGGAGAGGGGGGGTGGGGAGAGGGGGGTGGGGAGAGGGGGGGTGGGGAGAGGGGGGTGGGGGAGAGGGGGGTCGGGAGGGGCGGTGGGGAGAGGGGGGTGGGGGAATCCTGCACTCACAAGTCGGGGTGTCATATGTGCGGAGCTGAAGATCCTCGAATCGGAAGAACTCATCCGGGTGTGTGTCGGATTCTTCACGGTTCGGATTGGGCACTGGGGTCGCCATCGCCAATGATGAAATCATCGTCTGAGTCGTAGTCTCCTTGGACCCTGTCATCACGTTTTGTGTCGGAGCTGGCACTGGGCTCGCGATGTCCAGAGAGGAATTCAAGGTCTGAGTCATTGCATTCAACAACTGTATCGTCTCTTGTATTATTTCATAGAATGTACATTGCAGAAGGAGGCCATTGGGCCCATCGAGCCTGCACCAGCCCTTGGAAAGAGCACCCTACCCAAGGTCAACACCTCCACCCTATCCCCATAACCCAGTAACCCCACCCAACACTAAGGGCAATTTTGGACACTAAGGGCAATTTAGCACGGCCAATCCACCTAACCTGCACATCTTTGGATTGTGGGAGGAAACCGGAGCACCCGGAGGAAACCCAGGCACACACGGGGAGGACGTGCAGACTCCGCACAGACAGTGACCCAAGCCGGGAATCGAACCTGGGACCCTGGAGCTGTGAAGCAATTGTGCTAACCACTGTGCTACCGTGATGCCACGGGCGGTGCTATCTCTCTTGGGCGGTCTCTCTTGGTGCCATCTCTTTCGGCGGTGCTGACTGCTTGTTGCAGGGAGCTGCGAAGGTTACTTTCAGCTCCTGGTCGAATTTGAGGCGTTGCGCTGTCGTCCCAGGTGAAAGAATCTGGTTTTGAGGCTTAAAAATTTTTTTTTTCTTGTTTTGGGACATTTCCCCTTTAAGTGGGCGTGGTCCGGGGCCCCTGACGTCACGACGCTTGCGACGTGAACGTAGGAAGCGATGGCGCATGCGCTGATCGCTGTTCCTTTACATTGCGCATTTCTCTCAACTGCGCATGTGCGGTACCTTTTCCAAGATGGCCGCCGATCAGAATTGCCGTTCGTCGCTCAGTCACCTCGGCCTCGTGGTGAGTATCGGCGCCTCTCTTACCGTTTTCTGTTGGTTTTCATTTATTTTTTCCCTCGCAGTATTGTTCGAGTTTGTCCAGGACTGCTTGGAAGTCGCTCCTGATTTTCCCTTTGGAGAACTTGAATGTCTCGAAGGTTTCTTCTACTCTGGCACCGGCGGTGGTGAGCAGAAACTCTGTCTTTTCCGCATCGGCCACGTCTTCTCGTTCGGCTGCTACCAGGAAGATCTCAAACCTTTGCCGGAATGCACGCCAGTTGGCACTGAGATTGCCGTGGCACCTGAGCCGCTGAGGAACCGGAATCTTGATCATCTTGCCTGGGTGCTGTTGCTGGTTGTCACGGTTTGCTGAGTTGTAACTATATGGATTGAAACATTTACTCCCTGGTACCATGTTTCGTTATGCTGGACGTAGCATACGCTGCTTCCTTGATGTGCACTCTGACAAAGGAAGGGTCAGACTTGGAGATAGCTTTAACACGTTTATTGAACTATTAACAATTCCCCTACTTGGATACAACGCTACTGTTAATCCTGCTACAGCTACTCAGAATGACGAACCAGTCTGCTACAATCCACGTGGTGGGTGTGAGGTTCAATCAACCCTGTGTCTGTACTCACTGAGTGTCTCCACTGGAAAGAGACTGAGCGTGTGTGATGTGTCCTTTTATATGGGTTGGTGTGATGCCCTCCTGTGGTCGTGTCCCCTCTGTGTGTATCGTGAATGCCCATTGGTCGTGTCCTATCTTACTGGCCTGTTGGTTGACTGCCTGTGTGTCATGTCTCTGGTGTTCCCTCTAGTGTCTAGCGAGGTGTAGTGTATGTACATTAACCCTTTGTGTACTTACAGTGATGTATATCACCACAGGGGGGGTGGGGAGAGGGGTGTGGGGGGGTGGGGAGGGGTGTGTGGGGGTGTGGGGAGAGGGTGTGGGGAGAGGGGTTGGGGAGGGGGAGAGGGGTGGGGAGCTCTCACTGGGCAGTGTGGCTCTCACTGGGCAGCGCCTCTCTCACTGGGCAGTGTCTCTCTCACTGGGCAGTGTGGCTCTCACTGGGCAGTGTGGCTCTCACTGGGCAGTGTCTCTCTCACTGGGCAGTGTCGCTCTCACTGGGCAGTGTCTCACTCACTGGGCAGAGTGGCTCTCACTGGGCAGTGTCTCTCTCACTGGGCAGTGTCTCTCTCACTGGGCAGTGTCTCTCTCACT
Source organism: Scyliorhinus torazame (assembly GCF_047496885.1). NCBI lineage: Eukaryota > Metazoa > Chordata > Chondrichthyes > Carcharhiniformes > Scyliorhinidae > Scyliorhinus > Scyliorhinus torazame. The sequence goes on from NW_027308767.1 coordinate 8,217, forward strand.
GGGCAGTGTCTCTCTCACTGGGCAGTGTCGCTCTCACTGGGCAGTGTGGCTCTCACTGGGCAGTGTCTCTCTCACTGGGCAGTGTGGCTCTCACTGGGCAGTGTCTCTCTCACTGGGCAGTGTCGCTCTCACTGGGCAGTGTCTCTCTCACTGGGCAGTGTCTCTCTCACTGGGCAGTGTGGCTCTCACTGGGCAGTGTCTCTCTCACTGGGCAGTGTGGCTCTCACTGGGCAGTGTCTCTCTCACTGGGCAGTGTCGCTCTCACTGGGCAGTGTGGCTCTCACTGGGCAGTGTCTCTCTCACTGGGCAGTGTCTCTCTCACTGGGCAGTGTCTCTCTCACTGGGCAGTGTGGCTCTCACTGGGCAGTGTCTCTCTCACTGGGCAGTGTCGCTCTCACTGGGCAGTGTCTCTCTCACTGGGCAGTGTCTCTCTCACTGGGCAGTGTCTCTCTCACTGGGCAGTGTCGCTCTCACTGGGCAGTGTCGCTCTCACTGGGCAGTGTCTCTCTCACTGGGCAGTGTCTCTCTCACTGGGCAGTGTCGCTCTCACTGGGCAGTGTCTCTCTCACTGGGCAGTGTCTCTCTCACTGGGCAGTGTGGCTCTCACTGGGCAGTGTCTCTCTCACTGGGCAGTGTCTCTCTCACTGGGCAGTGTGGCTCTCACTGGGCAGTGTCTCTCTCACTGGGCAGTGTCTCTCTCACTGGGCAGTGTCTCTCTCACTGGGCAGTGTGTCTCTCACTGGGCAGTGTCTCTCTCACTGGGCAGTGTGTCTCTCACTGGGCAGTGTCTCTCTCACTGGGCAGTGTGTCTCTCACTGGGCAGTGTCTCTCTCACTGGGCAGTGTCGCTCTCACTGGGCAGTGTGGCTCTCACTGGGCAGTGTGGCTCTCACTGGGCAGTGTCTCTCTCACTGGGCAGTGTGGCTCTCACTGGGCAGTGTGGCTCTCACTGGGCAGTGTCTCTCTCACTGGGCAGTGTCGCTCTCACTGGGCAGTGTGGCTCTCACTGGGCAGCGTCGCTCTCACTGGGCAGTGTGGCTCTCACTGGGCAGTGTGGCTCTCACTGGGCAGTGTCTCTCTCACTGGGCAGTGTCGCTCTCACTGGGCAGTGTGACTCTCACTGGGCAGTGTGACTCTCACTGGGCAGTGTCTCTCTCACTGGGCAGTGTGGCTCTCACTGGGCAGTGTGGCTCTCACTGGGCAGTGTGGCTCTCACTGGGCAGTGTCTCTCTCACTGGGCAGTGTCTCTCTCACTGGGCAGTGTCTCTCTCACTGGGCAGTGTCTCTCTCACTGGGCAGTGTGGCTCTCACTGGGCAGTGTCTCTCACTGGGCAGTGTCTCTCCCACTGGGCAGTGTATCTCTCTCTGGGCAGTGTCTCTCTCACTGGGCAGTGTGGCTCTCACTGGGCAGTGTCGCTCTCACTGGGCAGTGTCTCTCTCACTGGGCAGTGTGACTCTCACTGGGCAGTGTCTCTCTCACTGGGCAGTGTCGCTCTCACTGGGCAGTGTCTCTCTCACTGGGCAGTGTGGCTCTCACTGGGCAGTGTGGCTCTCACTGGGCAGTGTCTCTCTCACTGGGCAGTGTCTCTCTCACTGGGCAGTGTGGCTCTCACTGGGCAGTGTCTCTCTCACTGGGCAGTGTCTCTCTCACTGGGCAGTGTCTCTCTCACTGGGCAGTGTCTCTCCCACTGGGCAGTGTCTCTCTCACTGGGCAGTGTGGCTCTCACTGGGCAGTGTGGCTCTCACTGGGCAGTGTCTCTCTCACTGGGCAGTGTCTCTCTCACTGGGCAGTGTCTCTCTCACTGGGCAGTGTCGCTCTCACTGGGCAGTGTCTCTCTCACTGGGCAGTGTCGCTCTCGCTGGGCAGTGTCGCTCTCACTGGGCAGTGTCGCTCTCACTGGGCAGTGTGGCTCTCACTGGGCAGTGTCTCTCTCACTGGGCAGTGTGGCTCTCACTGGGCAGTGTGGCTCTCACTGGGCAGTGTGGCTCTCACTGGGCAGTGTCTCTCTCACTGGGCAGTGTCTCTCTCACTGGGCAGTGTCTCTCTCACTGGGCAGTGTGGCTCTCACTGGGCAGTGTCTCTCTCACTGGGCAGTGTGGCTCTCACTGGGCAGTGTCTCTCTCACTGGGCAGTGTCTCTCTCACTGGGCAGTGTGTCTCTCACTGGGCAGTGTCGCTCTCACTGGGCAGTGTCTCTCTCACTGGGCAGTGTCGCTCTCACTGGGCAGTGTGGCTCTCACTGGGCAGTGTGGCTCTCACTGGGCAGTGTGGCTCTCACTGGGCAGTGTCTCTCTCACTGGGCAGTGTGTCTCTCACTGGGCAGTGTCTCTCTCACTGGGCAGTGTCTCTCTCACTGGGCAGTGTCTCTCTCACTGGGCAGTGTCGCTCTCACTGGGCAGTGTCTCTCTCACTGGGCAGTGTCTCTCTCACTGGGCAGTGTCTCTCTCACTGGGCAGTGTGTCTCTCACTGGGCAGTGTCGCTCTCACTGGGCAGTGTCTCTCTCACTGGGCAGTGTCGCTCTCACTGGGCAGTGTGGCTCTCACTGGGCAGTGTGGCTCTCACTGGGCAGTGTCTCTCTCACTGGGCAGTGTGTCTCTCACTGGGCAGTGTGGCTCTCACTGGGCAGTGTCTCTCTCACTGGGCAGTGTGTCTCTCACTGGGCAGTGTCTCTCTCACTGTGCAGTGTCTCTCTCACTGGGCAGTGTCGCTCTCTCTGGCAGTGTCTCTCTCACTGGGCAGTGTCGCTCTCACTGGGCAGTGTCTCTCTCTCTGGGCAGTGTCTCTCTCTCTGGGCAGTGTCTCTCTCACTGGGCAGTGTCTCTCTCACTGGGCAGTGTCTCTCTCACTGGGCAGTGTCTCTCTCACTGGGCAGTGTCTCTCTCACTGGCCAGTGTCTCTCTCACTGGGCAGTGTCGCTCTCACTGGGCAGTGTCGCTCTCGCTGGGCAGTGTCTCTCTCACTGGGCAGTGTCTCTCCCACTGGGCAGTGTCTCTCTCACTGGGCAGTGTCTCTCCCACTGGGCAGTGTCTCTCTCACTGGGCAGTGTCTCTCTCACTGGGCAGTGTGGCTCTCACTGGGCAGTGTCTCTCTCACTGGGCAGTGTGGCTCTCACTGGGCAGTGTCTCTCTCACTGGGCAGTGTCTCTCTCACTGGGCAGTGTCTCTCTCACTGGGCAGTGTCTCTCTCACTGGGCAGTGTGGCTCTCACTGGGCAGTGTCTCTCTCACTGGGCAGTGTCTCTCTCACTGGGCAGTGTCTCTCTCACTGGGCAGTGTGGCTCTCACTGGGCAGTGTCTCTCTCACTGGGCAGTGTCTCTCTCTGGGCAGTGTCTCTCTCACTGGGCAGTGTGGCTCTCACTGGGCAGTGTCTCTCTCACTGGGCAGTGTCTCTCTCACTGGGCAGTGTGGCTCTCACTGGGCAGTGTGGCTCTCACTGGGCAGTGTCGCTCTCACTGGGCAGTGTGGCTCTCACTGGGCAGTGTCGCTCTCACTGGACAGTGTCTCTCTCACTGGGCAGTGTCTCTCTCACTGGGCAGTGTCGCTCTCACTGGGCAGTGTCTCTCACTGGGCAGTGTCTCTCTCACTGGGCAGTGTGGCTCTCACTGGGCAGTGTCTCTCTCACTGGGCAGTGTCTCTCTCACTGGGCAGTGTCTCTCTCACTGGGCAGTGTCGCTCTCACTGGGCAGTGTCTCTCTCACTGGGCAGTGTCTCTCTCACTGGGCAGTGTGGCTCTCTTTGGGCAGTGTCTCTCACTGGGCAGTGTGGCTCTCACTGGGCAGTGTCTCTCTCACTGGGCAGTGTCTCTCTCACTGGGCAGTGTCTCTCTCACTGGGCAGTGTCTCTCACTGGGCAGTGTCTCTCTCACTGGGCAGTGTCTCTCTCACTGGGCAGTGTCTCTCTCACTGGGCAGTGTCTCTCTCACTGGGCAGTGTCGCTCTCACTGGGCAGTGCCTCTCTCACTGGGCAGTGTCTCTCTCACTGAGCAGTGTCTCTCTCACTGGGCAGTGTCTCTCTCACTGGGCAGTGTCTCTCTCACTGGGCAGTGTCTCTCTCTCTGGGCAGTGTCTCTCTCACTGGGCAGTGTCTCTCTCACTGGGCAGTGTCTCTCCCACTGGGCAGTGTCGCTCTCACTGGGCAGTGTCTCTCTCACTGGGCAGTGTCTCTCTCACTGGGCAGTGTCTCTCTCACTGGGCAGTGTCGCTCTCACTGGGCAGTGTCGCTCTCACTGGGGAGTGTCTCTCTCACTGGGCAGTGTCTCTCTCACTGGGCAGTGTGGCTCTCTCTGGGCAGTGTCTCTCTCTCTGGGCAGTGTCTCTCTCACTGGGCAGTGTGACTCTCACTGGGCAGTGTCTCTCTCACTGGGCAGTGTCTCTCTCACTGGGCAGTGTCTCTCTCACTGGGCAGTGTCTCTCTCACTGGGCAGTGTGGCTCTCACTGGGCAGTGTCTCTCTCACTGGGCAGTGTCTCTCTCACTGGGCAGTGTCTCTCTCACTGGGCAGTGTCTCTCTCACTGGGCAGAGTGGCTCTCACTGGGCAGTGTCTCTCTCACTGGGCAGTGTCTCTCTCTCTGGGCAGTGTCTCTCTCACTGGGCAGTGTCTCTCTCACTGGGCAGTGTCTCTCTCACTGGGCAGTGTCTCTCTCACTGGGCAGTCTCTCTCTCACTGGGCAGTGTCTCTCTCACTGGGCAGTGTGGCTCTCACTGGGCAGTGTGGCTCTCACTGGGCAGTGTCTCTCTCACTGGGCAGTGTCTCTCTCACTGGGCAGTGTCACTCTCACTGGGCAGTGTCTCTCTCACTGGGCAGTGTCTCTCTCACTGGGCAGTGTGGCTCTCACTGGGCAGTGTGGCTCTCACTGGGCAGTGTGGCTCTCACTGGGCAGTGTCTCTCTCACTGGGCAGTGTGGCTCTCACTGGGTAGTGTCTCTCTCACTGGGCAGTGTCGCTCTCACTGGGCAGTGTCTCTCTCACTGGGCAGTGTCTCTCTCACTGGGCAGTGTCTCTCTCACTGGGCAGTGTCTCTCTCACTGGGCAGTGTGTCTCTCACTGGGCAGTGTCTCTCTCACTGGGCAGTGTCTCTCCCACTGGGCAGTGTCTCTCTCACTGGGCAGTGTGGCTCTCACTGGGCAGTGTCTCTCTCACTGGGCAGTGTCTCTCTCACTGGGCAGTGTCTCTCTCACTGGGCAGTGTCTCTCTCTCTGGGCAGTGTCTCTCTCACTGGGCAGTGTCTCTCTCACTGGGCAGTGTCTCTCCCACTGGGCAGTGTCTCTCTCTCTGGGCAGTGTCTCTCTCACTGGGCAGTGTCTCTCTCACTGGGCAGTGTCTCTCTCACTGGGCAGTGTCTCTCTCACTGGGCAGTGTCGCTCTCACTGGGCAGTGTCGCTCTCACTGGGCAGTGTGGCTCTCACTGGGCAGTGTGGCTCTCACTGGGCAGTGTGGCTCTCACTGGGCAGTGTCTCTCTCACTGGGCAGTGTGTCTCTCACTGGGCAGTGTCTCTCTCACTGGGCAGTGTCTCTCTCACTGGGCAGTGTCTCTCTCACTGGGCAGTGTCGCTCTCACTGGGCAGTGTCTCTCTCACTGGGCAGTGTCTCTCTCACTGGGCAGTGTCTCTCTCACTGGGCAGTGTGTCTCTCACTGGGCAGTGTCGCTCTCACTGGGCAGTGTCGCTCTCACTGGGCAGTGTGGCTCTCACTGGGCAGTGTGGCTCTCACTGGGCAGTGTCTCTCTCACTGGGCAGTGTGTCTCTCACTGGGCAGTGTGGCTCTCACTGGGCAGTGTCTCTCTCACTGGGCAGTGTGTCTCTCACTGGGCAGTGTCTCTCTCACTGTGCAGTGTCTCTCTCACTGGGCAGTGTCGCTCTCTCTGGCAGTGTCTCTCTCACTGGGCAGTGTCGCTCTCACTGGGCAGTGTCTCTCTCTCTGGGCAGTGACTCTCTCTCTGGGCAGTGTCTCTCTCACTGGGCAGTGTCTCTCTCACTGGGCAGTGTCTCTCTCACTGGGCAGTGTCTCTCTCACTGGGCAGTGTCTCTCTCACTGGGCAGTGTCGCTCTCACTGGGCAGTGTCGCTCTCGCTGGGCAGTGTCTCTCTCACTGGGCAGTGTCTCTCCCACTGGGCAGTGTCTCTCTCACTGGGCAGTGTCTCTCCCACTGGGCAGTGTCTCTCTCACTGGGCAGTGTCTCTCTCACTGGGCAGTGTGGCTCTCACTGGGCAGTGTCTCTCTCACTGGGCAGTGTGGCTCTCACTGGGCAGTGTCTCTCTCACTGGGCAGTGTCTCTCTCACTGGGCAGTGTCTCTCTCACTGGGCAGTGTCTCTCTCACTGGGCAGTGTGGCTCTCACTGGGCAGTGTCTCTCTCACTGGGCAGTGTCTCTCTCACTGGGCAGTGTCTCTCTCACTGGGCAGTGTGGCTCTCACTGGGCAGTGTCTCTCTCACTGGGCAGTGTCTCTCTCTGGGCAGTGTCTCTCTCACTGGGCAGTGTGGCTCTCACTGGGCAGTGTCTCTCTCACTGGGCAGTGTCTCTCTCACTGGGCAGTGTGGCTCTCACTGGGCAGTGTGGCTCTCACTGGGCAGTGTCGCTCTCACTGGGCAGTGTGGCTCTCACTGGGCAGTGTCGCTCTCACTGGACAGTGTCTCTCTCACTGGGCAGTGTCTCTCTCACTGGGCAGTGTCGCTCTCACTGGGCAGTGTCTCTCACTGGGCAGTGTCTCTCTCACTGGGCAGTGTGGCTCTCACTGGGCAGTATCTCTCTCACTGGGCAGTGTCTCTCTCACTGGGCAGTGTCTCTCTCACTGGGCAGTGTCGCTCTCACTGGGCAGTGTCTCTCTCACTGGGCAGTGTCTCTCTCACTGGGCAGTGTGGCTCTCTTTGGGCAGTGTCTCTCACTGGGCAGTGTGGCTCTCACTGGGCAGTGTCTCTCTCACTGGGCAGTGTCTCTCTCACTGGGCAGTGTCTCTCTCACTGGGCAGTGTCTCTCACTGGGCAGTGTCTCTCTCACTGGGCAGTGTCTCTCTCACTGGGCAGTGTCTCTCTCACTGGGCAGTGTCTCTCTCACTGGGCAGTGTCGCTCTCACTGGGCAGTGCCTCTCTCACTGGGCAGTGTCTCTCTCACTGAGCAGTGTCTCTCTCACTGGGCAGTGTCTCTCTCACTGGGCAGTGTCTCTCTCACTGGGCAGTGTCTCTCTCACTGGGCAGTGTCTCTCTCTCTGGGCAGTGTCTCTCTCACTGGGCAGTGTCTCTCTCACTGGGCAGTGTCTCTCCCACTGGGCAGTGTCGCTCTCACTGGGCAGTGTCTCTCTCACTGGGCAGTGTCTCTCTCACTGGGCAGTGTCTCTCTCACTGGGCAGTGTCGCTCTCACTGGGCAGTGTCGCTCTCACTGGGCAGTGTCTCTCTCACTGGGCAGTGTCTCTCTCACTGGGCAGTGTGGCTCTCTCTGGGCAGTGTCTCTCTCTCTGGGCAGTGTCTCTCTCACTGGGCAGTGTGACTCTCACTGGGCAGTGTCTCTCTCACTGGGCAGTGTCTCTCTCACTGGGCAGTGTCTCTCTCACTGGGCAGTGTCTCTCTCACTGGGCAGTGTCTCTCTCACTGGGCAGTGTGGCTCTCACTGGGCAGTGTCTCTCTCACTGGGCAGTGTCTCTCTCACTGGGCAGTGTCTCTCTCACTGGGCAGTGTGGCTCTCACTGGGCAGTGTCGCTCTCACTGGGCAGTGTGGCTCTCACTGGGCAGTGTGGCTCTCACTGGGCAGTGTCTCTCTCACTGGGCAGTGTCTCTCTCACTGGGCAGTGTCTCTCTCACTGGGCAGTGTCTCTCTCTCTGGGCAGTGTCTCTCTCACTGGGCAGTGTCTCTCTCACTGGGCAGTGTCTCTCTCACTGGGCAGTGTCTCTCTCACTGGGCAGTGTGGCTCTCACTGGGCAGTGTCTCTCTCACTGGGCAGTGTCTCTCTCACTGGGCAGTGTCTCTCTCACTGGGCAGTGTCTCTCTCACTGGGCAGAGTGGCTCTCACTGGGCAGTGTCTCTCTCACTGGGCAGTGTCTCTCTCTCTGGGCAGTGTCTCTCTCACTGGGCAGTGTCTCTCTCACTGGGCAGTGTCTCTCTCACTGGGCAGTGTCTCTCTCACTGGGCAGTCTCTCTCTCACTGGGCAGTGTCTCTCTCACTGGGCAGTGTGGCTCTCACTGGGCAGTGTGGCTCTCACTGGGCAGTGTCTCTCTCACTGGGCAGTGTCTCTCTCACTGGGCAGTGTCACTCTCACTGGGCAGTGTCTCTCTCACTGGGCAGTGTCTCTCTCACTGGGCAGTGTGGCTCTCACTGGGCAGTGTGGCTCTCACTGGGCAGTGTGGCTCTCACTGGGCAGTGTCTCTCTCACTGGGCAGTGTGGCTCTCACTGGGTAGTGTCTCTCTCACTGGGCAGTGTCGCTCTCACTGGGCAGTGTCTCTCTCACTGGGCAGTGTCTCTCTCACTGGGCAGTGTCTCTCTCACTGGGCAGTGTCTCTCTCACTGGGCAGTGTGTCTCTCACTGGGCAGTGTCTCTCTCACTGGGCAGTGTCTCTCCCACTGGGCAGTGTCTCTCTCACTGGGCAGTGTGGCTCTCACTGGGCAGTGTCTCTCTCACTGGGCAGTGTCTCTCTCACTGGGCAGTGTCTCTCTCACTGGGCAGTGTCTCTCTCTCTGGGCAGTGTCTCTCTCACTGGGCAGTGTCTCTCTCACTGGGCAGTGTCTCTCCCACTGGGCAGTGTCTCTCTCTCTGGGCAGTGTCTCTCTCACTGGGCAGTGTCTCTCTCACTGGGCAGTGTCTCTCTCACTGGGCAGTGTCGCTCTCACTGGGCAGTGTCGCTCTCACTGGGCAGTGTCGCTCTCACTGGGCAGTGTCTCTCTCACTGGGCAGTGTCTCTCTCACTGGGCAGTGTCTCTCTCACTGGGCAGTGTCGCTCTCACTGGGCAGTGTGGCTCTCACTGGGCAGTGTCTCTCTCACTGGGCAGTGTGGCTCTCACTGGGCAGTGTCTCTCTCACTGGGCAGTGTATCTCTCACTGGGCAGTGTCTCTCTCACTGGGCAGTGTCTCTCCCACTGGGCAGTGTCTCTCTCACTGGGCAGTGTCTCTCTCACTGGGCAGTGTGGCTCTCACTGGGCAGTGTGGCTCTCTCTGGGCAGTGTCGCTCTCACTGGGCAGTGTCTCTCTCTCTGGGCAGTGTCTCTCTCTCTGGGCAGTGTCTCTCTCACTGGGCAGTGTCTCTCTCACTGGGCAGTGTCTCTCTCACTGGGCAGTGTCGCTCTCACTGGGCAGTGTCTCTCACACTGGGCAGTGTCTCTCTCACTGGGCAGTGTCTCTCTCTCTGGGCAGTGTTGCTCTCTCTGGGCAGTGTCTCTCCCACTGGGCAGTGTCTCTCTCTCTGGGCAGTGTCTCTCTCACTGGGCAGTGTCTCTCTCACTGGGCAGTGTCTCTCTCACTGGGCAGTGTCTCTCTCACTGGGCAGTGTCTCTCTCACTGGGCAGTGTCGCTCTCACTGGGCAGTGTCGCTCTCACTGGGCAGTGTCTCTCTCACTGGGCAGTGTCTCTCCCACTGGGCAGTGTCTCTCTCACTGGGCAGTGTCTCTCTCACAGGGCAGTGTCGCTCTCACTGGGCAGTGTGGCTCTCACTGGGCAGTGTCTCTCTCACTGGGCAGTGTCTCTCTCACTGGGCAGTGTCTCTCTCACTGGGCAGTGTCTCTCTCACTGGGCAGTGTCTCTCTCACTGGGCAGTGTGGCTCTCTCTGGGCAGTGTCGCTCTCACTGGGCAGTGTCTCTCTCACTGGGCAGTGTCTCTCTCACTGGGCAGTGTCTCTCTCACTGGGCAGTGTGGCTCTCACTGGGCAGTGTGGCTCTCTCTGGGCAGTGTGGCTCTCACTGGGCAGTGTCTCTCTCACTGGGCAGTGTCTCTCTCACTGGGCAGTGTGGCTCTCACTGGGCAGTGTGGCTCTCACTGGGCAGTGTCTCTCTCACTGGGCAGTGTCTCTCTCACTGGGCAGTGTCTCTCTCACTGGGCAGTGTCTCTCTCACTGGGCAGTGTGGCTCTCTCTGGGCAGTGTGGCTCTCTCTGGGCAGTGTGGCTCTCTCTGTGCAGTGTGGCTCTCTCTGGGCAGTGTGGCTCTCACTGGGCAGTGTCTCTCTCACTGGGCAGTGTCTCTCTCACTGGGCAGTGTGGCTCTCACTGGGCAGTGTGGCTCTCTCTGGGCAGTGTCGCTCTCACTGGGCAGTGTCTCTCTCTCTGGGCAGTGTCTCTCTCTCTGGGCAGTGTCTCTCTCACTGGGCAGTGTCTCTCTCACTGGGCAGTGTCTCTCTCACTGGGCAGTGTCGCTCTCACTGGGCAGTGTCTCTCACACTGGGCAGTGTCTCTCTCACTGGGCAGTGTCTCTCTCTCTGGGCAGTGTTGCTCTCTCTGGGCAGTGTCTCTCCCACTGGGCAGTGTCTCTCTCTCTGGGCAGTGTCTCTCTCACTGGGCAGTGTCTCTCTCACTGGGCAGTGTCTCTCTCACTGGGCAGTGTCTCTCTCACTGGGCAGTGTCTCTCTCACTGGGCAGTGTCGCTCTCACTGGGCAGTGTCGCTCTCACTGGGCAGTGTCTCTCTCACTGGGCAGTGTCTCTCCCACTGGGCAGTGTCTCTCTCACTGGGCAGTGTCTCTCTCACAGGGCAGTGTCGCTCTCACTGGGCAGTGTGGCTCTCACTGGGCAGTGTCTCTCTCACTGGGCAGTGTCTCTCTCACTGGGCAGTGTCTCTCTCACTGGGCAGTGTCTCTCTCACTGGGCAGTGTCTCTCTCACTGGGCAGTGTGGCTCTCTCTGGGCAGTGTCGCTCTCACTGGGCAGTGTCTCTCTCACTGGGCAGTGTCTCTCTCACTGGGCAGTGTCTCTCTCACTGGGCAGTGTGGCTCTCACTGGGCAGTGTGGCTCTCTCTGGGCAGTGTGGCTCTCACTGGGCAGTGTCTCTCTCACTGGGCAGTGTCTCTCTCACTGGGCAGTGTGGCTCTCACTGGGCAGTGTGGCTCTCACTGGGCAGTGTCTCTCTCACTGGGCAGTGTCTCTCTCACTGGGCAGTGTCTCTCTCACTGGGCAGTGTCTCTCTCACTGGGCAGTGTGGCTCTCTCTGGGCAGTGTGGCTCTCTCTGGGCAGTGTGGCTCTCTCTGTGCAGTGTGGCTCTCTCTGGGCAGTGTGGCTCTCACTGGGCAGTGTCTCTCTCACTGGGCAGTGTCTCTCTCACTGGGCAGTGTGTCTCTCACTGGGCAGTGTCTCTCTCACTGGGCAGTGTCTCTCTCACTGGGCAGTGTGGCTCTCTCTGGGCAGTGTCTCTCTCACTGGGCAGTGTGGCTCTCACTGGGCAGTGTCTCTCTCACTGGGCAGTGTCTCTCTCACTGGGCAGTGTCTCTCTCACTGGGCAGTGTCGCTCTCACTGGGCAGTGTGTCTCTCACTGGGCAGTGTCTCTCTCACTGGGCAGTGTCTCTCTCACTGGGCAGTGTCTCTCTCACTGGGCAGTGTCTCTCTCACTGGGCAGTGTCTCTCTCACTGGGCAGTGTGGCTCTCACTGGGCAGTGTGGCTCTCACTGGGCAGTGTGGCTCTCACTGGGCAGTGTCTCTCTCACTGGGCAGTGTGGCTCTCACTGGGCAGTGTCTCTCTCACTGGGCAGTGTCTCTCTCACTGGGCAGTGTCTCTCTCACTGGGCAGTGTGGCTCTCTCTGGGCAGTGTGGCTCTCTCTGGGCAGTGTCGCTCTCGCTGGGCAGTGTCTCTCTCGCTGGGCAGTGTGGCTCTCACTGGGCAGTGTGGCTCTCTCTGGGCAGTGTGGCTCTCACTGGGCAGTGTCTCTCTCACTGGCCAGTGTGGCTCTCAGTGGGCAGTGTCTCTCTCACTGGGCAGTGTCTCTCTCACTGGGCAGTGTCTCTCTCACTGGGCAGTGTCTCTCTCACTGGGCAGTGTCTCTCTCTCTGGGCAGTGTCTCTCTCACTGGGCAGTGTCGCTCTCACTGGGCAGTGTGGCTCTCACTGGGCAGTGTGGCTCTCTCTGGGCAGTGTCGCTCTCACTGGGCAGTGTCTCTCTCTCTGGGCAGTGTCTCTCTCTCTGGGCAGTGTCTCTCTCACTGGGCAGTGTCTCTCTCACTGGGCAGTGTCTCTCTCACTGGGCAGTGTCGCTCTCACTGGGCAGTGTCTCTCTCACTGGGCAGTGTCTCTCTCACTGGGCAGTGTCTCTCTCACTGGGCAGTGTCGCTCTCACTGGGCAGTGTCGCTCTCACTGGGCAGTGTCTCTCTCACTGGGCAGTGTCTCTCCCACTGGGCAGTGTCTCTCTCACTGGGCAGTGTCTCTCTCACTGGGCAGTGTCGCTCTCACTGGGCAGTGTGGCTCTCACTGGGCAGTGTCTCTCTCACTGGGCAGTGTCTCTCTCACTGGGCAGTGTCTCTCTCACTGGGCAGTGTCTCTCTCACTGGGCAGTGTGGCTCTCTCTGGGCAGTGTGGCTCTCACTGGGCAGTGTCTCTCTCACTGGGCAGTGTCTCTCTCACTGGGCAGTGTCTCTCTCACTGGGCAGTGTGGCTCTCATTGGGCAGTGTGGCTCTCTCTGGGCAGTGTGGCTCTCACTGGGCAGTGTCTCTCTCACTGGGCAGAGTCTCTCTCACTGGGCAGTGTGGCTCTCACTGGGCAGTGTGGCTCTCACTGGGCAGTGTCTCTCTCACTGGGCAGTGTCTCTCTCACTGGGCAGTGTCTCTCTCACTGGGCAGTGTCTCTCTCACTGGGCAGTGTGGCTCTCTCTGGGCAGTGTGGCTCTCTCTGGGAAGTGTGGCTCTCTCTGGGCAGTGTGGCTCTCTCTGGGCAGTGTGGCTCTCACTGGGCAGTGTCTCTCTCACTGGGCAGTGTCTCTCTCACTGGGCAGTGTCTCTCTCACTGGGCAGCGTCTCTCTCACTGGGCAGTGTCGCTCTCACTGGGCAGTGTCGCTCTCACTGGGCAGTGTCTCTCTCACTGGGCAGTGTCTCTCTCACTGGGCAGTGTCTCTCTCACTGGGCAGTGTCGCTCTCACTGGGCAGTGTGGCTCTCACTGGGCAGTGTCTCTCTCACTGGGCAGTGTGGCTCTCACTGGGCAGTGTCTCTCTCACTGGGCAGTGTATCTCTCACTGGGCAGTGTCGCTCTCACTGGGCAGTGTCGCTCTCACTGGGCAGTGTCTCTCTCACTGGGCAGTGTCTCTCCCACTGGGCAGTGTCTCTCTCACTGGGCAGTGTCTCTCTCACAGGGCAGTGTCTCTCTCACTGGGCAGTGTGGCTCTCACTGGGCAGTGTGGCTCTCTCTGGGCAGTGTCGCTCTCACTGGGCAGTGTCTCTCTCTCTGGGCAGTGTCTCTCTCTCTGGGCAGTGTCTCTCTCACTGGGCAGTGTCTCTCTCACTGGGCAGTGTCTCTCTCACTGGGCAGTGTCGCTCTCACTGGGCAGTGTCTCTCTCACTGGGCAGTGTCTCTCTCACTGGGCAGTGTCTCTCTCTCTGGGCAGTGTTGCTCTCTCTGGGCAGTGTCTCTCCCACTGGGCAGTGTCTCTCTCTCTGGGCAGTGTCTCTCTCACTGGGCATTGTCTCTCTCACTGGGCAGTGTCTCTCTCACTGGGCAGTGTCTCTCTCACTGGGCAGTGTCTCTCTCACTGGGCAGTGTCTCTCTCACTGGGCAGTGTCGCTCTCACTGGGCAGTGTCGCTCTCACTGGGCAGTGTCTCTCTCACTGGGCAGTGTCTCTCCCACTGGGCAGTGTCTCTCTCACTGGGCAGTGTCTCTCTCACAGGGCAGTGTCGCTCTCACTGGGCAGTGTGTCTCTCACTGGGCAGTGTCTCTCTCACTGGGCAGTGTCTCTCTCACTGGGCAGTGTGGCTCTCACTGGGCAGTGTGGCTCTCACTGGGCAGTGTGGCTCTCACTGGGCAGTGTCTCTCTCACTGGGCAGTGTGGCTCTCACTGGGCAGTGTCTCTCTCACTGGGCAGTGTCTCTCTCACTGGGCAGTGTCTCTCTCACTGGGCAGTGTGGCTCTCTCTGGGCAGTGTGGCTCTCTCTGGGCAGTGTCGCTCTCGCTGGGCAGTGTCTCTCTCGCTGGGCAGTGTGGCTCTCACTGGGCAGTGTGGCTCTCTCTGGGCAGTGTGGCTCTCACTGGGCAGTGTCTCTCTCACTGGCCAGTGTGGCTCTCAGTGGGCAGTGTCTCTCTCACTGGGCAGTGTCTCTCTCACTGGGCAGTGTCTCTCTCACTGGGCAGTGTCTCTCTCACTGGGCAGTGTCTCTCTCTCTGGGCAGTGTCTCTCTCACTGGGCAGTGTCGCTCTCACTGGGCAGTGTGGCTCTCACTGGGCAGTGTGGCTCTCTCTGGGCAGTGTCGCTCTCACTGGGCAGTGTCTCTCTCACTGGGCAGTGTGGCTCTCACTGGGCAGTGTCTCTCTCACTGGGCAGTGTATCTCTCACTGGGCAGTGTCGCTCTCACTGGGCAGTGTCGCTCTCACTGGGCAGTGTCGCTCTCACTGGGCAGTGTCTCTCTCACTGGGCAGTGTCTCTCCCACTGGGCAGTGTCTCTCTCACTGGGCAGTGTCTCTCTCACAGGGCAGTGTCTCTCTCACTGGGCAGCGTCTCTCTCACTGGGCAGTGTCGCTCTCACTGGGCAGTGTCGCTCTCACTGGGCAGTGTCTCTCTCACTGGGCAGTGTCTCTCTCACTGGGCAGTGTCTCTCTCACTGGGCAGTGTCGCTCTCACTGGGCAGTGTGGCTCTCACTGGGCAGTGTCTCTCTCACTGGGCAGTGTCGCTCTCACTGGGCAGTGTCTCTCTCACTGGGCAGTGTATCTCTCACTGGGCAGTGTCGCTCTCACTGGGCAGTGTCGCTCTCACTGGGCAGTGTCTCTCTCACTGGGCAGTGTCTCTCCCACTGGGCAGTGTCTCTCTCACTGGGCAGTGTCTCTCTCACAGGGCAGTGTCTCTCTCACTGGGCAGTGTGGCTCTCACTGGGCAGTGTGGCTCTCTCTGGGCAGTGTCGCTCTCACTGGGCAGTGTCTCTCTCTCTGGGCAGTGTCTCTCTCTCTGGGCAGTGTCTCTCTCACTGGGCAGTGTCTCTCTCACTGGGCAGTGTCTCTCTCACTGGGCAGTGTCGCTCTCACTGGGCAGTGTCTCTCTCACTGGGCAGTGTCTCTCTCACTGGGCAGTGTCTCTCTCTCTGGGCAGTGTTGCTCTCTCTGGGCAGTGTCTCTCCCACTGGGCAGTGTCTCTCTCTCTGGGCAGTGTCTCTCTCACTGGGCATTGTCTCTCTCACTGGGCAGTGTCTCTCTCACTGGGCAGTGTCTCTCTCACTGGGCAGTGTCTCTCTCACTGGGCAGTGTCTCTCTCACTGGGCAGTGTCGCTCTCACTGGGCAGTGTCGCTCTCACTGGGCAGTGTCTCTCTCACTGGGCAGTGTCTCTCCCACTGGGCAGTGTCTCTCTCACTGGGCAGTGTCTCTCTCACAGGGCAGTGTCGCTCTCACTGGGCAGTGTCGCTCTCACTGGGCAGTGTCTCTCTCACTGGGCAGTGTCTCTCTCACTGGGCAGTGTCTCTCTCACTGGGCAGTGTCTCTCTCACTGGGCAGTGTGGCTCTCTCTGGGCAGTGTCGCTCTCACTGGGCAGTGTCTCTCTCACTGGGCAGTGTCTCTCTCACTGGGCAGTGTCTCTCTCACTGGGCAGTGTGGCTCTCACTGGGCAGTGTGGCTCTCTCTGGGCAGTGTGGCTCTCACTGGGCAGTGTCTCTCTCACTGGGCAGTGTCTCTCTCACTGGGCAGTGAGGCTCTCACTGGGCAGTGTGGCTCTCACTGGGCAGTGTCTCTCTCACTGGGCAGTGTCTCTCTCACTGGGCAGTGTCTCTCTCAATGGGCAGTGTGGCTCTCTCTGGGCAGTGTGGCTCTCTCTGGGCAGTGTGGCTCTCTCTGGGCAGTGTGGCTCTCTCTGGGCAGTGTGGCTCTCTCTGGGCAGTGTGGCTCTCACTGGGCAGTGTCTCTCTCACTGGGCAGTGTCTCTCTCACTGGGCAGTGTCTCTCTCACTGGGCAGTGTCGCTCTCACTGGGCAGTGTCTCTCTCACTGGGCAGTGTGGCTCTCTCTGGGCAGTGTCTCTCTCACTGGGCAGTGTGGCTCTCACTGGGCAGTGTCTCTCTCACTGGGCAGTGTCTCTCTCACTGGGCAGTGTCTCTCTCACTGGGCAGTGTCGCTCTCACTGGGCAGTGTGTCTCTCACTGGGCAGTGTCTCTCTCACTGGGCAGTGTCTCTCTCACTGGGCAGTGTCTCTCTCACTGGGCAGTGTGGCTCTCACTGGGCAGTGTCTCTCTCACTGGGCAGTGTCTCTCTCACTGGGAAGTGTCTCTCTCACTGGGCAGTGTGGCTCTCTCTGGGCAGTGTCGCTCTCGCTGGGCAGTGTCTCTCTCGCTGGGCAGTGTGGCTCTCACTGGGCAGTGTGGCTCTCTCTGGGCAGTGTGGCTCTCACTGGGCAGTGTCTCTCTCACTGGCCAGTGTGGCTCTCAGTGGGCAGTGTCTCTCTCACTGGGCAGTGTCTCTCTCACTGGGCAGTGTCTCTCTCACTGGGCAGTGTGGCTCTCACTGGGCAGTGTCTCTCTCACTGGGCAGTGTCTCTCTCACTGGGCAGTGTGGCTCTCTCTGGGCAGTGTCGCTCTCACTGGGCAGTGTCTCTCTCACTGGGTAGTGTCTCTCTCACTGGGCAGTGTGGCTCTCACTGGGCAGTGTCTCTCTCACTGGGCAGTGTGGCTCTCTCTGGGCAGTGTCGCTCTCGCTGGGCAGTGTCTCTCTCACTGGGCAGTGTGGCTCTCACTGGGCAGTGTGGCTCTCACTGGGCAGTGTCTCTCTCACTGGGCAGTGTGGCTCTCACTGGGCAGTGTCTCTCTCACTGGGCAGTGTCTCTCTCACTGGGCAGTTTGGCTCTCACTGGGCAGTGTGTCTCTCACTGGGCAGTGTCTCTCTCACTGGGCAGTGTCTCTCTCACTGGGCAGTGTCGCTCTCACTGGGCAGTGTGGCTCTCACTGGGCAGTGTGGCTCTCTCTGGGCAGTCTCTCTGGCTGGGCAGTGTGGCTCGCACTGGGCAGTCTCTCTCACTGGGCAGTGTGGCTCTCACTGGGCAGTGTGGCTCTCACTGGGCAGTGTCTCTCTCACTGGGCAGTGTGGCTCTCACTGGGCAGTGTGGCTCTCACTGGGCAGTGTGGCTCTCACTGGGCAGTGTGGCTCTCACTGGGCAGTGTGGCTCTCACTGGGCAGTCTCTCTCACTGGGCAGTGTGGCTCTCACTGGGCAGTGTCGCTCTCACTGGGCAGTGTCTCTCTCACTGGGCAGTGTCTCTCTCACTGGGCAGTGTGGCTCTCTCTGGGCAGTGTCGCTCTCACTGGGCAGTGTCTCTCTCACTGGGCAGTGTCTCTCTCACTGGGCAGTGTCTCTCTCACTGGGCAGTGTCGCTCTCACTGGGCAGTGTGGCTCTCTCTGGGCAGTGTGGCTCTCACTGGGCAGTGTCTCTCTCACTGGGCAGTGTCTCTCTCACTGGGCAGTGTGGCTCTCACTGGGCAGTGTGGCTCTCACTGGGCAGTGTCTCTCTCACTGGGCAGTGTCTCTCTCACTGGGCAGTGTCTCTCTCACTGGGCAGTGTCTCTCTCACTGGGCAGTGTGGCTCTCTCTGGGCAGTGTGGCTCTCTCTGGGCAGTGTGGCTCTCTCTGGGCAGTGTGGCTCTCTCTGGGCAGTGTGGCTCTCACTGGGCAGTGTCTCTCTCACTGGGCAGTGTCTCTCTCACTGGGCAGTGTGTCTCTCACTGGGCAGTGTCTCTCTCACTGGGCAGTGTCTCTCTCACTGGGCAGTGTGGCTCTCTCTGGGCAGTGTCTCTCTCACTGGGCAGTGTGGCTCTCACTGGGCAGTGTCTCTCTCACTGGGCAGTGTCTCTCTCACTGGGCAGTGTCTCTCTCACTGGGCAGTGTCGCTCTCACTGGGCAGTGTGTCTCTCACTGGGCAGTGTCTCTCTCACTGGGCAGTGTCTCTCTCACTGGGCAGTGTCTCTCTCACTGGGCAGTGTCTCTCTCACTGGGCAGTGTGGCTCTCACTGGGCAGTGTGGCTCTCACTGGGCAGTGTGGCTCTCACTGGGCAGTGTCTCTCTCACTGGGCAGTGTGGCTCTCACTGGGCAGTGTCTCTCTCACTGGGCAGTGTCTCTCTCACTGGGCAGTGTCTCTCTCACTGGGCAGTGTGGCTCTCTCTGGGCAGTGTCGCTCTCGCTGGGCAGTGTCTCTCTCGCTGGGCAGTGTGGCTCTCACTGGGCAGTGTGGCTCTCTCTGGGCAGTGTGGCTCTCACTGGGCAGTGTCTCTCTCACTGGCCAGTGTGGCTCTCAGTGGGCAGTGTCTCTCTCACTGGGCAGTGTCTCTCTCACTGGGCAGTGTCTCTCTCACTGGGCAGTGTCTCTCTCACTGGGCAGTGTGGCTCTCACTGGGCAGTGTCTCTCTCACTGGGCAGTGTCTCTCTCACTGGGCAGTGTGGCTCTCTCTGGGCAGTGTCGCTCTCACTGGGCAGTGTCTCTCTCACTGGGCAGTGTCTCTCTCACTGGGCAGTGTGGCTCTCACTGGGCAGTGTCTCTCTCACTGGGCAGTGTGGCTCTCTCTGGGCAGTGTCGCTCTCGCTGGGCAGTGTCTCTCTCACTGGGCAGTGTGGCTCTCACTGGGCAGTGTGGCTCTCACTGGGCAGTGTCTCTCTCACTGGGCAGTGTGGCTCTCACTGGGCAGTGTCTCTCTCACTGGGCAGTGTCTCTCTCACTGGGCAGTTTGGCTCTCACTGGGCAGTGTGTCTCTCACTGGGCAGTGTCTCTCTCTCTCACTGGGCAGTGTCTCTCTCACTGGGCAGTGTCGCTCTCACTGGGCAGTGTGGCTCTCACTGGGCAGTGTGGCTCTCTCTGGGCAGTCTCTCTCACTGGGCAGTGTGGCTCTCACTGGGCAGTCTCTCTCACTGGGCAGTGTGGCTCTCACTGGGCAGTGTGGCTCTCACTGGGCAGTGTCTCTCTCACTGGGCAGTGTGGCTCTCACTGGGCAGTGTGGCTCTCACTGGGCAGTGTGGCTCTCACTGGGCAGTGTGGCTCTCACTGGGCAGTGTGGCTCTCACTGGGCAGTCTCTCTCACTGGGCAGTGTGGCTCTCACTGGGCAGTGTCGCACTCACTGGGCAGTGTCTCTCTCACTGGGCAGTGTGGCTCTCACTGGGCAGTGTGGCTCTCTCTGGGCAATCTCTCTCACTGGGCAGTGTGGCTCTCACTGGGCAGTGTGGCTCTCACTGGGCAGTGTCTCTCTCACTGGGCAGTGTATCTCTTACTGGGCAGTGTCTCTCTCACTGGGCAGTGTCTCTCCCACTGGGCAGTGTCTCTCTCACTGGGCAGTGTCTCTCTCACTGGGCAGTGTGGCTCTCACTGGGCAGTGTGGCTCTCTCTGGGCAGTGTCGCTCTCACTGGGCAGTGTCTCTCTCACTGGGCAGTGTCTCTCTCTCTGGGCAGTGTCTCTCTCACTGGGCAGTGTCTCTCTCACTGGGCAGTGTCTCTCTCACTGGGCAGTGTCGCTCTCACTGGGCAGTGTCTCTCTCACTGGGCAGTGTCTCTCTCACTGGGCAGTGTCTCTCTCTCTGGGCAGTGTTGCTCTCTCTGGGCAGTGTCTCTCTCACTGGGCAGTGTCTCTCTCTCTGGGCAGTGTCTCTCTCACTGGGCAGTGTCTCTCTCACTGGGCAGTGTCTCTCTCACTGGGCAGTGTCTCTCTCACTGGGCAGTGTCGCTCTCACTGGGCAGTGTCGCTCTCACTGGGCAGTGTCTCTCTCACTGGGCAGTGTCTCTCCCACTGGGCAGTGTCTCTCTCACTGGGCAGTGTCTCTCTCATAGGGCAGTGTCGCTCTCACTGGGCAGTGTGGCTCTCACTGGGCAGTGTCTCTCTCACTGGGCAGTGTCTCTCTCACTGGGCAGTGTCTCTCTCACTGGGCAGTGTCTCTCTCACTGGGCAGTGTGGCTCTCTCTGGGCAGTGTCGCTCTCACTGGGCAGTGTCTCTCTCACTGGGCAGTGTCTCTCTCACTGGGCAGTGTCTCTCTCACTGGGCAGTGTGGCTCTCACTGGGCAGTGTGGCTCTCTCTGGGCAGTGTGGCTCTCACTGGGCAGTGTCTCTCTCACTGGGCAGTGTCTCTCTCACTGGGCAGTGTGGCTCTCACTGGGCAGTGTGGCTCTCACTGGGCAGTGTCTCTCTCACTGGGCAGTGTCTCTCTCACTGGGCAGTGTCTCTCTCACTGGGCAGTGTCTCTCTCACTGGGCAGTGTGGCTCTCTCTGGGCAGTGTGGCTCTCTCTGGGAAGTGTGGCTCTCTCTGGGCAGTGTGGCTCTCTCTGGGCAGTGTGGCTCTCACTGGGCAGTGTCTCTCTCACTGGGCAGTGTCTCTCTCACTGGGCAGTGTCTCTCTCACTGGGCAGTGTCTCTCTCACTGGGCAGTGTCGCTCTCACTGGGCAGTGTCGCTCTCACTGGGCAGTGTCTCTCTCACTGGGCAGTGTCTCTCTCACTGGGCAGTGTCTCTCTCACTGGGCAGTGTCGCTCTCACTGGGCAGTGTGGCTCTCACTGGGCAGTGTCTCTCTCACTGGGCAGTGTGGCTCTCACTGGGCAGTGTCTCTCTCACTGGGCAGTGTATCTCTCACTGGGCAGTGTCTCTCTCACTGGGCAGTGTCTCTCCCACTGGGCAGTGTCTCTCTCACTGGGCAGTGTCTCTCTCACTGGGCAGTGTGGCTCTCACTGGGCAGTGTGGCTCTCTCTGGGCAGTGTCGCTCTCACTGGGCAGTGTCTCTCTCTCTGGGCAGTGTCTCTCTCTCTGGGCAGTGTCTCTCTCACTGGGCAGTGTCTCTCTCACTGGGCAGTGTCTCTCTCACTGGGCAGTGTCGCTCTCACTGGGCAGTGTCTCTCTCACTGGGCAGTGTCTCTCTCACTGGGCAGTGTCTCTCTCTCTGGGCAGTGTTGCTCTCTCTGGGCAGTGTCTCTCCCACTGGGCAGTGTCTCTCTCTCTGGGCAGTGTCTCTCTCACTGGGCAGTGTCTCTCTCACTGGGCAGTGTCTCTCTCACTGGGCAGTGTCTCTCTCACTGGGCAGTGTCTCTCTCACTGGGCAGTGTCTCTCTCACTGGGCAGTGTCGCTCTCACTGGGCAGTGTCGCTCTCACTGGGCAGTGTCGCTCTCACTGGGCAGTGTCGCTCTCACTGGGCAGTGTCTCTCTCACTGGGCAGTGTCTCTCCCACTGGGCAGTGTCTCTCTCACTGGGCAGTGTCTCTCTCACAGGGCAGTGTCGCTCTCACTGGGCAGTGTGGCTCTCACTGGGCAGTGTCTCTCTCACTGGGCAGTGTCTCTCTCACTGGGCAGTGTCTCTCTCACTGGGCAGTGTGGCTCTCTCTGGGCAGTGTCGCTCTCACTGGGCAGTGTCTCTCTCACTGGGCAGTGTCTCTCTCACTGGGCAGTGTCTCTCTCACTGGGCAGTGTGGCTCTCACTGGGCAGTGTGGCTCTCTCTGGGCAGTGTGGCTCTCACTGGGCAGTGTCTCTCTCACTGGGCAGTGTCTCTCTCACTGGGCAGTGTGGCTCTCACTGGGCAGTGTGGCTCTCACTGGGCAGTGTCTCTCTCACTGGGCAGTGTCTCTCTCACTGGGCAGTGTCTCTCTCACTGGGCAGTGTCTCTCTCACTGGGCAGTGTGGCTCTCTCTGGGCAGTGTGGCTCTCTCTGGGCAGTGTGGCTCTCTCTGGGCAGTGTGGCTCTCTCTGGGCAGTGTGGCTCTCACTGGGCAGTGTCTCTCTCACTGGGCAGTGTCTCTCTCACTGGGCAGTGTCTCTCTCACTGGGCAGTGTCTCTCTCACTGGGCAGTGTGGCTCTCTCTGGGCAGTGTCTCTCTCACTGGGCAGTGTGGCTCTCACTGGGCAGTGTCTCTCTCACTGGGCAGTGTCTCTCTCACTGGGCAGTGTCTCTCTCACTGGGCAGTGTCGCTCTCACTGGGCAGTGTGTCTCTCACTGGGCAGTGTCTCTCTCACTGGGCAGTGTCTCTCTCACTGGGCAGTGTCTCTCTCACTGGGCAGTGTGGCTCTCACTGGGCAGTGTGGCTCTCACTGGGCAGTGTGGCTCTCACTGGGCAGTGTCTCTCTCACTGGGCAGTGTGGCTCTCACTGGGCAGTGTCTCTCTCACTGGGCAGTGTCTCTCTCACTGGGCAGTGTCTCTCTCACTGGGCAGTGTGGCTCTCTCTGGGCAGTGTCGCTCTCGCTGGGCAGTGTCTCTCTCGCTGGGCAGTGTGGCTCTCACTGGGCAGTGTGGCTCTCTCTGGGCAGTGTGGCTCTCACTGGGCAGTGTCTCTCTCACTGGCCAGTGTGGCTCTCAGTGGGCAGTGTCTCTCTCACTGGGCAGTGTCTCTCTCACTGGGCAGTGTCTCTCTCACTGGGCAGTGTGGCTCTCACTGGGCAGTGTCTCTCTCACTGGGCAGTGTCTCTCTCACTGGGCAGTGTGGCTCTCTCTGGGCAGTGTCGCTCTCACTGGGCAGTGTCTCTCTCACTGGGTAGTGTCTCTCTCACTGGGCAGTGTGGCTCTCACTGGGCAGTGTCTCTCTCACTGGGCAGTGTGGCTCTCTCTGGGCAGTGTCGCTCTCGCTGGGCAGTGTCTCTCTCACTGGGCAGTGTGGCTCTCACTGGGCAGTGTGGCTCTCACTGGGCAGTGTCTCTCTCACTGGGCAGTGTGGCTCTCACTGGGCAGTGTCTCTCTCACTGGGCAGTGTCTCTCTCACTGGGCAGTTTGGCTCTCACTGGGCAGTGTGTCTCTCACTGGGCAGTGTCTCTCTCACTGGGCAGTGTCTCTCTCACTGGGCAGTGTCGCTCTCACTGGGCAGTGTGGCTCTCACTGGGCAGTGTGGCTCTCTCTGGGCAGTCTCTCTCACTGGGCAGTGTGGCTCTCACTGGGCAGTCTCTCTCACTGGGCAGTGTGGCTCTCACTGGGCAGTGTGGCTCTCACTGGGCAGTGTCTCTCTCACTGGGCAGTGTGGCTCTCACTGGGCAGTGTCGCTCTCACTGGGCAGTGTGGCTCTCACTGGGCAGTGTGGCTCTCACTGGGCAGTGTGGCTCTCACTGGGCAGTCTCTCTCACTGGGCAGTGTGGCTCTCACTGGGCAGTGTCGCTCTCACTGGGCAGTGTCTCTCTCACTGGGCAGTGTGGCTCTCACTGGGCAGTGTGGCTCTCTCTGGGCAATCTCTCTCACTGGGCAGTGTGGCTCTCACTGGGCAGTGTGGCTCTCACTGGGCAGTGTCTCTCTCACTGGGCAGTGTATCTCTCACTGGGCAGTGTCTCTCTCACTGGGCAGTGTCTCTCCCACTGGGCAGTGTCTCTCTCACTGGGCAGTGTCTCTCTCACTGGGCAGTGTGGCTCTCACTGGGCAGTGTGGCTCTCTCTGGGCAGTGTCGCTCTCACTGGGCAGTGTCTCTCTCTCTGGGCAGTGTCTCTCTCTCTGGGCAGTGTCTCTCTCACTGGGCAGTGTCTCTCTCACTGGGCAGTGTCTCTCTCACTGGGCAGTGTCGCTCTCACTGGGCAGTGTCGCTCTCACTGGGCAGTGCCTCTCTCACTGGGCAGTGTCTCTCTCACTGGGCAGTGTGGCTCTCTCTGGGCAGTGTGGCTCTCTCTGGGAAGTGTGGCTCTCTCTGGGCAGTGTGGCTCTCTCTGGGCATTGTGGCTCTCACTGGGCAGTGTCTCTCTCACTGGGCAGTGTCTCTCTCACTGGGCAGTGTCTCTCTCACTGGGCAGTGTCTCTCTCACTGGGCAGTGTCTCTCTCACTGGGCAGTGTGGCTCTCTCTGGGCAGTGTCTCTCTCACTGGGCAGTGTCTCTCTCACTGGGCAGTGTCTCTCTCACTGGGCAGTGTCTCTCTCACTGGGCAGTGTCTCTCTCATTGGGCAGTGTGGCTCTCTCTGGGCAGTGTGGCTCTCACTGGGCAGTGTCTTTCTCACTGGGCAGTGTGGCTCTCTCTGGGCAGTGTCGCTCTCACTGGGCAGTGTCTCTCTCACTGGGCAGTGTCTCTCTCACTGGGCAGTGTCTCTCTCACTGGGCAGTGTGGCTCTCACTGGGCAGTGTGGCTCTCTCTGGGCAGTGTGGCTCTCACTGGGCAGTGTCTCTCTCACTGGGCAGTGTCTTTCTCACTGGGCAGTGTGGCTCTCACTGGGCAGTGTGGCTCTCACTGGGCAGTGTCTCTCTCACTGGGCAGTGTCTCTCTCACTGGGCAGTGCCTCTCTCACTGGGCAGTGTCTCTCTCACTGGGCAGTGTGGCTCTCTCTGGGCAGTGTGGCTCTCTCTGGGAAGTGTGGCTCTCTCTGGGCAGTGTGGCTCTCTCTGGGCAGTGTGGCTCTCACTGGGCAGTGTCTCTCTCACTGGGCAGTGTCTCTCTCACTGGGCAGTGTCTCTCTCACTGGGCAGTGTCTCTCTCACTGGGCAGTGTCTATCTCACTGGGCAGTGTGGCTCTCTCTGGGCAGTGTCTCTCTCACTGGGCAGTGTGGCTCTCACTGGGCAGTGTCTCTCTCGCTGGGCAGTGTCTCTCTCACTGGGCAGTGTCTCTCTCACTGGGCAGTGTCGCTCTCACTGGGCAGTGTGTCTCTCACTGGGCAGTGTCTCTCTCACTGGGCAGTGTCTCTCTCACTGGGCAGTGTCTCTCTCACTGGGCAGTGTCTCTCTCACTGGGCAGTGTGGCTCTCTCTGGGCAGTGTGGCTCTCTCTGGGAAGTGTGGCTCTCTCTGGGCAGTGTGGCTCTCTCTGGGCAGTGTGGCTCTCACTGGGCCGTGTCTCTCTCACTGGGCAGTGTCTCTCTCACTGGGCAGTGTCTCTCTCACTGGGCAGCGTCTCTCTCACTGGGCAGTGTCGCTCTCACTGGGCAGTGTCGCTCTCACTGGGCAGTGTCGCTCTCACTGGGCAGTGTCTCTCTCACTGGGCAGTGTCTCTCTCACTGGGCAGTGTCTCTCTCACTGGGCAGTGTCGCTCTCACTGGGCAGTGTGGCACTCACTGGGCAGTGTCTCTCTCACTGGGCAGTGTGGCTCTCACTGGGCAGTGTCTCTCTCACTGGGCAGTGTATCTCTCACTGGGCAGTGTCGCTCTCACTGGGCAGTGTCGCTCTCACTGGGCAGTGTCTCTCTCACTGGGCAGTGTCTCTCCCACTGGGCAGTGTCTCTCTCACTGGGCAGTGTCTCTCTCACAGGGCAGTGTCTCTCTCACTGGGCAGTGTGGCTCTCACTGGGCAGTGTGGCTCTCTCTGGGCAGTGTCGCTCTCACTGGGCAGTGTCTCTCTCTCTGGGCAGTGTCTCTCTCTCTGGGCAGTGTCTCTCTCACTGGGCAGTGTCTCTCTCACTGGGCAGTGTCTCTCTCACTGGGCAGTGTCGCTCTCACTGGGCAGTGTCTCTCTCACTGGGCAGTGTCTCTCTAACTGGGCAGTGTCTCTCTCTCTGGGCAGTGTTGCTCTCTCTGGGCAGTGTCTCTCCCACTGGGCAGTGTCTCTCTCTCTGGGCAGTGTCTCTCTCACTGGGCATTGTCTCTCTCACTGGGCAGTGTCTCTCTCACTGGGCAGTGTCTCTCTCACTGGGCAGTGTCTCTCTCACTGGGCAGTGTCTCTCTCACTGGGCAGTGTCGCTCTCACTGGGCAGTGTCGCTCTCACTGGGCAGTGTCTCTCTCACTGGGCAGTGTCTCTCCCACTGGGCAGTGTCTCTCTCACTGGGCAGTGTCTCTCTCACAGGGCAGTGTCGCTCTCACTGGGCAGTGTGTCTCTCACTGGGCAGTGTCTCTCTCACTGGGCAGTGTCTCTCTCACTGGGCAGTGTCTCTCTCACTGGGCAGTGTCGCTCTCACTGGGCAGTGTGTCTCTCACTGGGCAGTGTCTCTCTCACTGGGCAGTGTCTCTCTCACTGGGCAGTGTCTCTCTCACTGGGCAGTGTGGCTCTCACTGGGCAGTGTCTCTCTCACTGGGCAGTGTCTCTCTCACTGGGCAGTGTCTCTATCACTGGGCAGTGTGGCTCTCTCTGGGCAGTGTCGCTCTCGCTGGGCAGTGTCTCTCTCGCTGGGCAGTGTGGCTCTCACTGGGCAGTGTGGCTCTCTCTGGGCAGTGTGGCTCTCACTGGGCAGTGTCTCTCTCACTGGCCAGTGTGGCTCTCAGTGGGCAGTGTCTCTCTCACTGGGCAGTGTCTCTCTCACTGGGCAGTGTCTCTCTCACTGGGCAGTGTGGCTCTCACTGGGCAGTGTCTCTCTCACTGGGCAGTGTCTCTCTCACTGGGCAGTGTGGCTCTCTCTGGGCAGTGTCGCTCTCACTGGGCAGTGTCTCTCTCACTGGGTAGTGTCTCTCTCACTGGGCAGTGTGGCTCTCACTGGGCAGTGTCTCTCTCACTGGGCAGTGTGGCTCTCTCTGGGCAGTGTCGCTCTCGCTGGGCAGTGTCTCTCTCACTGGGCAGTGTGGCTCTCACTGGGCAGTGTGGCTCTCACTGGGCAGTGTCTCTCTCACTGGGCAGTGTGGCTCTCACTGGGCAGTGTCTCTCTCACTGGGCAGTGTCTCTCTCACTGGGCAGTTTGGCTCTCACTGGGCAGTGTGTCTCTCACTGGGCAGTGTCTCTCTCACTGGGCAGTGTCTCTCTCACTGGGCAGTGTCGCTCTCACTGGGCAGTGTGGCTCTCACTGGGCAGTGTGGCTCTCTCTGGGCAGTCTCTCTGACTGGGCAGTGTGGCTCTCACTGGGCAGTCTCTCTCACTGGGCAGTGTGGCTCTCACTGGGCAGTGTGGCTCTCACTGGGCAGTGTCTCTCTCACTGGGCAGTGTGGCTCTCACTGGGCAGTGTGGCTCTCACTGGGCAGTGTGGCTCTCACTGGGCAGTGTGGCTCTCACTGGGCAGTGTGGCTCTCACTGGGCAGTCTCTCTCACTGGGCAGTGTGGCTCTCACTGGGCAGTGTCGCTCTCACTGGGCAGTGTCTCTCTCACTGGGCAGTGTCTCTCTCACTGGGCAGTATGGCTCTCTCTGGGCAGTGTCGCTCTCACTGGGCAGTGTCTCTCTCACTGGGCAGTGTCTCTCTCACTGGGCAGTGTCTCTCTCACTGGGCAGTGTGGCTCTCACTGGGCAGTGTGGCTCTCTCTGGGCAGTGTGGCTCTCACTGGGCAGTGTCTCTCTCACTGGGCAGTGTCTCTCTCACTGGGCAGTGTGGCTCTCACTGGGCAGTGTGGCTCTCACTGGGCAGTGTCTCTCTCACTGGGCAGTGTCTCTCTCACTGGGCAGTGTCTCTCTCACTGGGCAGTGTCTCTCTCACTGGGCAGTGTGGCTCTCTCTGGGCAGTGTGGCTCTCTCTGGGCAGTGTGGCTCTCTCTGGGCAGTGTGGCTCTCTCTGGGCAGTGTGGCTCTCACTGGGCAGTGTCTCTCTCACTGGGCAGTGTCTCTCTCACTGGGCAGTGTGTCTCTCACTGGGCAGTGTCTCTCTCACTGGGCAGTGTCTCTCTCACTGGGCAGTGTGGCTCTCTCTGGGCAGTGTCTCTCTCACTGGGCAGTGTGGCTCTCACTGGGCAGTGTCTCTCTCACTGGGCAGTGTCTCTCTCACTGGGCAGTGTCTCTCTCACTGGGCAGTGTCGCTCTCACTGGGCAGTGTGTCTCTCACTGGGCAGTGTCTCTCTCACTGGGCAGTGTCTCTCTCACTGGGCAGTGTCTCTCTCACTGGGCAGTGTCTCTCTCACTGGGCAGTGTGGCTCTCACTGGGCAGTGTGGCTCTCACTGGGCAGTGTGGCTCTCACTGGGCAGTGTCTCTCTCACTGGGCAGTGTGGCTCTCACTGGGCAGTGTCTCTCTCACTGGGCAGTGTCTCTCTCACTGGGCAGTGTCTCTCTCACTGGGCAGTGTGGCTCTCTCTGGGCAGTGTCGCTCTCGCTGGGCAGTGTCTCTCTCGCTGGGCAGTGTGGCTCTCACTGGGCAGTGTGGCTCTCTCTGGGCAGTGTCGCTCTCGCTGGGCAGTGTCTCTCTCTCTGGGCAGTGTGGCTCTCACTGGGCAGTGTCTCTCTCACTGGCCAGTGTGGCTCTCAGTGGGCAGTGTCTCTCTCACTGGGCAGTGTCTCTCTCACTGGGCAGTGTCTCTCTCACTGGGCAGTGTGGCTCTCACTGGGCAGTGTCTCTCTCACTGGGCAGTGTCTCTCTCACTGGGCAGTGTGGCTCTCTCTGGGCAGTGTCGCTCTCACTGGGCAGTGTCTCTCTCACTGGACAGTGTCTCTCTCACTGGGCAGTGTGGCTCTCACTGGGCAGTGTCTCTCTCACTGGGCAGTGTGGCTCTCTCTGGGCAGTGTCGCTCTCGCTGGGCAGTGTCTCTCTCACTGGGCAGTGTGGCTCTCACTGGGCAGTGTGGCTCTCACTGGGCAGTGTCTCTCTCACTGGGCAGTGTGGCTCTCACTGGGCAGTGTCTCTCTCACTGGGCAGTGTCTCTCTCACTGGGCAGTTTGGCTCTCACTGGGCAGTGTGTCTCTCACTGGGCAGTGTCTCTCTCACTGGGCAGTGTCTCTCTCACTGGGCAGTGTCGCTCTCACTGGGCAGTGTGGCTCTCACTGGGCAGTGTGGCTCTCTCTGGGCAGTCTCTCTCACTGGGCAGTGTGGCTCTCACTGGGCAGTCTCTCTCACTGGGCAGTGTGGCTCTCACTGGGCAGTGTGGCTCTCACTGGGCAGTGTCTCTCTCACTGGGCAGTGTGGCTCTCACTGGGCAGTGTGGCTCTCACTGGGCAGTGTGGCTCTCACTGGGCAGTGTGGCTCTCACTGGGCAGTGTGGCTCTCACTGGGCAGTCTCTCTCACTGGGCAGTGTGGCTCTCACTGGGCAGTGTCGCTCTCACTGGGCAGTGTCTCTCTCACTGGGCAGTGTGGCTCTCACTGGGCAGTGTGGCTCTCTCTGGGCAATCTCTCTCACTGGGCAGTGTGGCTCTCACTGGGCAGTGTGGCTCTCACTGGGCAGTGTCTCTCTCACTGGGCAGTGTATCTCTTACTGGGCAGTGTCTCTCTCACTGGGCAGTGTCTCTCCCACTGGGCAGTGTCTCTCTCACTGGGCAGTGTCTCTCTCACTGGGCAGTGTGGCTCTCACTGGGCAGTGTGGCTCTCTCTGGGCAGTGTCGCTCTCACTGGGCAGTGTCTCTCTCTCTGGGCAGTGTCTCTCTCTCTGGGCAGTGTCTCTCTCACTGGGCAGTGTCTCTCTCACTGGGCAGTGTCTCTCTCACTGGGCAGTGTCGCTCTCACTGGGCAGTGTCTCTCTCACTGGGCAGTGTCTCTCTCACTGGGCAGTGTCTCTCTCTCTGGGCAGTGTTGCTCTCTCTGGGCAGTGTCTCTCCCACTGGGCAGTGTCTCTCTCTCTGGGCAGTGTCTCTCTCACTGGGCAGTGTCTCTCTCACTGGGCAGTGTCTCTCTCACTGGGCAGTGTCTCTCTCACTGGGCAGTGTCTCTCTCACTGGGCAGTGTCGCTCTCACTGGGCAGTGTCTCTCTCACTGGGCAGTGTCTCTCCCACTGGGCAGTGTCTCTCTCTCTGGGCAGTGTGGCTCTCTCTGGGCAGTGTCGCTCTCACTGGGCAGTGTCTCTCTCACTGGGCAGTGTCTCTCTCACTGGGCAGTGTCTCTCTCACTGGGCAGTGTGGCTCTCACTGGGCAGTGTGGCTCTCTCTGGGCAGTGTGGCTCTCACTGGGCAGTGTCTCTCTCACTGGGCAGTGTCTCTCTCACTGGGCAGTGTGGCTCTCACTGGGCAGTGTGGCTCTCACTGGGCAGTGTCTCTCTCACTGGGCAGTGTCTCTCTCACTGGGCAGTGTCTCTCTCACTGGGCAGTGTCTCTCTCACTGGGCAGTGTGGCTCTCTCTGGGCAGTGTGGCTCTCTCTGGGAAGTGTGGCTCTCTCTGGGCAGTGTGGCTCTCTCTGGGCAGTGTGGCTCTCACTGGGCAGTGTCTCTCTCACTGGGCAGTGTCTCTCTCACTGGGCAGTGTCTCTCTCACTGGGCAGTGTCTCTCTCACTGGGCAGTGTCGCTCTCACTGGGCAGTGTCGCTCTCACTGGGCAGTGTCTCTCTCACTGGGCAGTTTCTCTTTCACTGGGCAGTGTCTCTCTCACTGGGCAGTGTCGCTCTCACTGGGCAGTGTGGCTCTCACTGGGCAGTGTCTCTCTCACTGGGCAGTGTGGCTCTCACTGGGCAGTGTCTCTCTCACTGGGCAGTGTATCTCTCACTGGGCAGTGTCTCTCTCACTGGGCAGTGTCTCTCCCACTGGGCAGTGTCTCTCTCACTGGGCAGTGTCTCTCTCACTGGGCAGTGTGGCTCTCACTGGGCAGTGTGGCTCTCTCTGGGCAGTGTCGCTCTCACTGGGCAGTGTCTCTCTCTCTGGGCAGTGTCTCTCTCTCTGGGCAGTGTCTCTCTCACTGGGCAGTGTCTCTCTCACTGGGCAGTGTCTCTCTCACTGGGCAGTGTCGCTCTCACTGGGCAGTGTCTCTCTCACTGGGCAGTGTCTCTCTCACTGGGCAGTGTCTCTCTCTCTGGGCAGTGTTGCTCTCTCTGGGCAGTGTCTCTCCCACTGGGCAGTGTCTCTCTCTCTGGGCAGTGTCTCTCTCACTGGGCAGTGTCTCTCTCACTGGGCAGTGTCTCTCTCACTGGGCAGTGTCGCTCTCACTGGGCAGTGTCGCTCTCACTGGGCAGTGTCGCTCTCACTGGGCAGTGTCGCTCTCACTGGGCAGTGTCTCTCTCACTGGGCAGTGTCTCTCCCACTGGGCAGTGTCTCTCTCACTGGGCAGTGTCTCTCTCACAGGGCAGTGTCGCTCTCACTGGGCAGTGTGGCTCTCACTGGGCAGTGTCTCTCTCACTGGGCAGTGTCTCTCTCACTGGGCAGTGTCTCTCTCACTGGGCAGTGTCTCTCTCACTGGGCAGTGTGGCTCTCTCTGGGCAGTGTCGCTCTCACTGGGCAGTGTCTCTCTCACTGGGCAGTGTCTCTCTCACTGGGCAGTGTCTCTCTCACTGGGCAGTGTGGCTCGCACTGGGCAGTGTGGCTCTCTCTGGGCAGTGTGGCTCTCACTGGGCAGTGTCTCTCTCACTGGGCAGTGTCTCTCTCACTGGGCACTGTGGCTCTCACTGGGCAGTGTGGCTCTCACTGGGCAGTGTCTCTCTCACTGGGCAGTGTCTCTCTCACTGGGCAGTGTCTCTCTCACTGGGCAGTGTCTCTCTCACTGGGCAGTGTGGCTCTCTCTGGGCAGTGTGGCTCTCTCTGGGCAGTGTGGCTCTCTCTGGGCAGTGTGGCTCTCTCTGGGCAGTGTGGCTCTCACTGGGCAGTGTCTCTCTCACTGGGCAGTGTCTCTGTCACTGGGCAGTGTCTCTCTCACTGGGCAGTGTCTCTCTCACTGGGCAGTGTGGCTCTCTCTGGGCAGTGTCTCTCTCACTGGGCAGTGTGGCTCTCACTGGGCAGTGTCTCTCTCACTGGGCAGTGTGGCTCTCACTGGGCAGTGTGGCTCTCTCTGGGCAGTGTGGCTCTCACTGGGCAGTGTCTCTCTCACTGGGCAGTGTCTCTCTCACTGGGCAGTGTGGCTCTCACTGGGCAGTGTGGCTCTCACTGGGCAGTGTCTCTCTCACTGGGCAGTGTCTCTCTCACTGGGCAGTGTCTCTCTCACTGGGCAGTGTCTCTCTCACTGGGCAGTGTGGCTCTCTCTGGGCAGTGTGGCTCTCTCTGGGCAGTGTGGCTCTCTCTGGGCAGTGTGGCTCTCTCTGGGCAGTGTGGCTCTCACTGGGCAGTGTCTCTCTCACTGGGCAGTGTCTCTCTCACTGGGCAGTGTGTCTCTCACTGGGCAGTGTCTCTCTCACTGGGCAGTGTCTCTCTCACTGGGCAGTGTGGCTCTCTCTGGGCAGTGTCTCTCTCACTGGGCAGTGTGGCTCTCACTGGGCAGTGTCTCTCTCACTGGGCAGTGTCTCTCTCACTGGGCAGTGTCTCTCTCACTGGGCAGTGTCGCTCTCACTGGGCAGTGTGTCTCTCACTGGGCAGTGTCTCTCTCACTGGGCAGTGTCTCTCTCACTGGGCAGTGTCTCTCTCACTGGGCAGTGTCTCTCTCACTGGGCAGTGTGGCTCTCACTGGGCAGTGTGGCTCTCACTGGGCAGTGTGGCTCTCACTGGGCAGTGTCTCTCTCACTGGGCAGTGTGGCTCTCACTGGGCAGTGTCTCTCTCACTGGGCAGTGTCTCTCTCACTGGGCAGTGTCTCTCTCACTGGGCAGTGTGGCTCTCTCTGGGCAGTGTCGCTCTCGCTGGGCAGTGTCTCTCTCGCTGGGCAGTGTGGCTCTCACTGGGCAGTGTGGCTCTCTCTGGGCTGTGTGGCTCTCACTGGGCAGTGTCTCTCTCACTGGCCAGTGTGGCTCTCAGTGGGCAGTGTCTCTCTCACTGGGCAGTGTCTCTCTCACTGGGCAGTGTCTCTCTCACTGGGCAGTGTGGCTCTCACTGGGCAGTGTCTCTCTCACTGGGCAGTGTCTCTCTCACTGGGCAGTGTGGCTCTCTCTGGGCAGTGTCGCTCTCACTGGGCAGTGTCTCTCTCACTGGGCAGTGTCTCTCTCACTGGGCAGTGTGGCTCTCACTGGGCAGTGTCTCTCTCACTGGGCAGTGTGGCTCTCTCTGGGCAGTGTCGCTCTCGCTGGGCAGTGTCTCTCTCACTGGGCAGTGTGGCTCTCACTGGGCAGTGTGGCTCTCACTGGGCAGTGTCTCTCTCACTGGGCAGTGTGGCTCTCACTGGGCAGTGTCTCTCTCACTGGGCAGTGTCTCTCTCACTGGGCAGTTTGGCTCTCACTGGGCAGTGTCTCTCTCACTGGGCAGTGTCTCTCTCACTGGGCAGTGTCTCTCTCACTGGGCAGTGTCGCTCTCACTGGGCAGTGTGGCTCTCACTGGGCAGTGTGGCTCTCTCTGGGCAGTCTCTCTCACTGGGCAGTGTGGCTCTCACTGGGCAGTCTCTCTCACTGGGCAGTGTGGCTCTCACTGGGCAGTGTGGCTCTCACTGGGCAGTGTCTCTCTCACTGGGCAGTGTGGCTCTCACTGGGCAGTGTGGCTCTCACTGGGCAGTGTGGCTCTCACTGGGCAGTGTGGCTCTCACTGGGCAGTGTGGCTCTCACTGGGCAGTCTCTCTCACTGGGCAGTGTGGCTCTCACTGGGCAGTGTCGCTCTCACTGGGCAGTGTCTCTCTCACTGGGCAGTGTGGCTCTCACTGGGCAGTGTGGCTCTCTCTGGGCAATCTCTCTCACTGGGCAGTGTGGCTCTCACTGGGCAGTGTGGCTCTCACTGGGCAGTGTCTCTCTCACTGGGCAGTGTATCTCTTACTGGGCAGTGTCTCTCTCACTGGGCAGTGTCTCTCCCACTGGGCAGTGTCTCTCTCACTGGGCAGTGTCTCTCTCACTGGGCAGTGTGGCTCTCACTGGGCAGTGTGGCTCTCTCTGGGCAGTGTCGCTCTCACTGGGCAGTGTCTCTCTCTCTGGGCAGTGTCTCTCTCTCTGGGCAGTGTCTCTCTCACTGGGCAGTGTCTCTCTCACTGGGCAGTGTCTCTCTCACTGGGCAGTGTCGCTCTCACTGGGCAGTGTCTCTCTCACTGGGCAGTGTCTCTCTCACTGGGCAGTGTCTCTCTCTCTGGGCAGTGTTGCTCTCTCTGGGCAGTGTCTCTCCCACTGGGCAGTGTCTCTCTCTCTGGGCAGTGTCTCTCTCACTGGGCAGTGTCTCTCTCACTGGGCAGTGTCTCTCTCACTGGGCAGTGTCTCTCTCACTGGGCAGTGTCTCTCTCACTGGGCAGTGTCGCTCTCACTGGGCAGTGTCGCTCTCACTGGGCAGTGTCTCTCTCACTGGGCAGTGTCTCTCCCACTGGGCAGTGTCTCTCTCACTGGGCAGTGTCTCTCTCACAGGGCAGTGTCGCTCTCACTGGGCAGTGTGGCTCTCACTGGGCAGTGTCTCTCTCACTGGGCAGTGTCTCTCTCACTGGGCAGTGTCTCTCTCACTGGGCAGTGTCTCTCTCACTGGGCAGTGTGGCTCTCTCTGGGCAGTGTCGCTCTCACTGGGCAGTGTCTCTCTCACTGGGCAGTGTCTCTCTCACTGGGCAGTGTCTCTCTCACTGGGCAGTGTGGCTCTCACTGGACAGTGTGGCTCTCTCTGGGCAGTGTGGCTCTCACTGGGCAGTGTCTCTCTCACTGGGCAGTGTCTCTCTCACTGGGCAGTGTGGCTCTCACTGGGCAGTGTGGCTCTCACTGGGCAGTGTCTCTCTCACTGGGCAGTGTCTCTCTCACTGGGCAGTGTCTCTCTCACTGGGCAGTGTGGCTCTCTCTGGGCAGTGTGGCTCTCTCTGGGCAGTGTGGCTCTCTCTGGGAAGTGTGGCTCTCTCTGGGCAGTGTGGCTCACTCTGGGCAGTGTGGCTCTCACTGGGCAGTGTCTCTCTCACTGGGCAGTGTCTCTCTCACTGGGCAGTGTCTCTCTCACTGGGCAGTGTCTCTCTCACTGGGCAGTGTCGCTC
Organism: Scyliorhinus torazame; assembly: GCF_047496885.1. NCBI lineage: Eukaryota > Metazoa > Chordata > Chondrichthyes > Carcharhiniformes > Scyliorhinidae > Scyliorhinus > Scyliorhinus torazame. The sequence continues at coordinate 42,732 of NW_027308767.1, forward strand.
TCACTGGGCAGTGTCGCTCTCACTGGGCAGTGTCTCTCTCACTGGGCAGTGTCTCTCTCACTGGGCAGTGTCTCTCTCACTGGGCAGTGTCGCTCTCACTGGGCAGTGTGGCTCTCACTGGGCAGTGTCTCTCTCACTGGGCAGTGTGGCTCTCACTGGGCAGTGTCTCTCTCACTGGGCAGTGTATCTCTCACTGGGCAGTGTCTCTCTCACTGGGCAGTGTCTCTCCCACTGGGCAGTGTCTCTCTCACTGGGCAGTGTCTCTCTCACTGGGCAGTGTGGCTCTCACTGGGCAGTGTGGCTCTCTCTGGGCAGTGTCGCTCTCACTGGGCAGTGTCTCTCTCTCTGGGCAGTGTCTCTCTCTCTGGGCAGTGTCTCTCTCACTGGGCAGTGTCTCTCTCACTGGGCAGTGTCTCTCTCACTGGGCAGTGTCGCTCTCACTGGGCAGTGTCTCTCTCACTGGGCAGTGTCTCTCTCACTGGGCAGTGTCTCTCTCTCTGGGCAGTGTTGCTCTCTCTGGGCAGTGTCTCTCCCACTGGGCAGTGTCTCTCTCTCTGGGCAGTGTCTCTCTCACTGGGCAGTGTCTCTCTCACTGGGCAGTGTCTCTCTCACTGGGCAGTGTCTCTCTCACTGGGCAGTGTCTCTCTCACTGGGCAGTGTCTCTCTCACTGGGCAGTGTCGCTCTCACTGGGCAGTGTCGCTCTCACTGGGCAGTGTCGCTCTCACTGGGCAGTGTCTCTCTCACTGGGCAGTGTCTCTCCCACTGGGCAGTGTCTCTCTCACTGGGCAGTGTCTCTCTCACAGGGCAGTGTCGCTCTCACTGGGCAGTGTGGCTCTCACTGGGCAGTGTCTCTCTCACTGGGCAGTGTCTCTCTCACTGGGCAGTGTCTCTCTCACTGGGCAGTGTCTCTCTCACTGGGCAGTGTGGCTCTCTCTGGGCAGTGTCGCTCTCACTGGGCAGTGTCTCTCTCACTGGGCAGTGTCTCTCTCACTGGGCAGTGTGGCTCTCACTGGGCAGTGTGGCTCTCTCTGGGCAGTGTGGCTCTCACTGGGCAGTGTCTCTCTCACTGGGCAGTGTCTCTCTCACTGGGCAGTGTGGCTCTCACTGGGCAGTGTGGCTCTCACTGGGCAGTGTCTCTCTCACTGGGCAGTGTCTCTCTCACTGGGCAGTGTCTCTCTCACTGGGCAGTGTCTCTCTCACTGGGCAGTGTGGCTCTCTCTGGGCAGTGTGGCTCTCTCTGGGCAGTGTGGCTCTCTCTGGGCAGTGTGGCTCTCTCTGGGCAGTGTGGCTCTCACTGGGCAGTGTCTCTCTCACTGGGCAGTGTCTCTCTCACTGGGCAGTGTCTCTCTCACTGGGCAGTGTCTCTCTCACTGGGCAGTGTGGCTCTCTCTGGGCAGTGTCTCTCTCACTGGGCAGTGTGGCTCTCACTGGGCAGTGTCTCTCTCACTGGGCAGTGTCTCTCTCACTGGGCAGTGTCTCTCTCACTGGGCAGTGTCGCTCTCACTGGGCAGTGTGTCTCTCACTGGGCAGTGTCTCTCTCACTGGGCAGTGTCTCTCTCACTGGGCAGTGTCTCTCTCACTGGGCAGTGTGGCTCTCACTGGGCAGTGTGGCTCTCACTGGGCAGTGTGGCTCTCACTGGGCAGTGTCTCTCTCACTGGGCAGTGTGGCTCTCACTGGGCAGTGTCTCTCTCACTGGGCAGTGTCTCTCTCACTGGGCAGTGTCTCTCTCACTGGGCAGTGTGGCTCTCTCTGGGCAGTGTCGCTCTCGCTGGGCAGTGTCTCTCTCGCTGGGCAGTGTGGCTCTCACTGGGCAGTGTGGCTCTCTCTGGGCAGTGTGGCTCTCACTGGGCAGTGTCTCTCTCACTGGCCAGTGTGGCTCTCAGTGGGCAGTGTCTCTCTCACTGGGCAGTGTCTCTCTCACTGGGCAGTGTCTCTCTCACTGGGGAGTGTGGCTCTCACTGGGCAGTGTCTCTCTCACTGGGCAGTGTCTCTCTCACTGGGCAGTGTGGCTCTCTCTGGGCAGTGTCGCTCTCACTGGGCAGTGTCTCTCTCACTGGGTAGTGTCTCTCTCACTGGGCAGTGTGGCTCTCACTGGGCAGTGTCTCTCTCACTGGGCAGTGTGGCTCTCTCTGGGCAGTGTCGCTCTCGCTGGGCAGTGTCTCTCTCACTGGGCAGTGTGGCTCTCACTGGGCAGTGTGGCTCTCACTGGGCAGTGTCTCTCTCACTGGGCAGTGTGGCTCTCACTGGGCAGTGTCTCTCTCACTGGGCAGTGTCTCTCTCACTGGGCAGTTTGGCTCTCACTGGGCAGTGTGTCTCTCACTGGGCAGTGTCTCTCTCACTGGGCAGTGTCTCTCTCACTGGGCAGTGTCTCTCTCACTGGGCAGTGTCGCTCTCACTGGGCAGTGTGGCTCTCACTGGGCAGTGTGGCTCTCTCTGGGCAGTCTCTCTCACTGGGCAGTGTGGCTCTCACTGGGCAGTCTCTCTCACTGGGCAGTGTGGCTCTCACTGGGCAGTGTGGCTCTCACTGGGCAGTGTCTCTCTCACTGGGCAGTGTGGCTCTCACTGGGCAGTGTGGCTCTCACTGGGCAGTGTGGCTCTCACTGGGCAGTGTGGCTCTCACTGGGCAGTGTGGCTCTCACTGGGCAGTCTCTCTCACTGGGCAGTGTGGCTATCACTGGGCAGTGTCGCTCTCACTGGGCAGTGTCTCTCTCACTGGGCAGTGTGGCTCTCACTGGGCAGTGTGGCTCTCTCTGGGCAATCTCTCTCACTGGGCAGTGTGGCTCTCACTGGGCAGTGTATCTCTCACTGGGCAGTGTCTCTCTCACTGGGCAGTGTCTCTCCCACTGGGCAGTGTCTCTCTCACTGGGCAGTGTCTCTCTCACTGGGCAGTGTGGCTCTCACTGGGCAGTGTGGCTCTCTCTGGGCAGTGTCGCTCTCACTGGGCAGTGTCTCTCTCTCTGGGCAGTGTCTCTCTCTCTGGGCAGTGTCTCTCTCACTGGGCAGTGTCTCTCTCACTGGGCAGTGTCTCTCTCACTGGGCAGTGTCTCTCTCACTGGGCAGTGTCTCTCTCACTGGGCAGTGTCTCTCTCACTGGGCAGTGCCTCTCTCACTGGGCAGTGTCTCTCTCACTGGGCAGTGTGGCTCTCTCTGGGCAGTGTGGCTCTCTCTGGGCAGTGTGGCTCTCTCTGGGAAGTGTGGCTCTCTCTGGGCAGTGTGGCTCTCTCTGGGCATTGTGGCTCTCACTGGGCAGTGTCTCTCTCACTGGGCAGTGTCTCTCTCACTGGGCAGTGTCTCTCTCACTGGGCAGTGTCTCTCTCACTGGGCAGTGTCTCTCTCACTGGGCAGTGTGGCTCTCTCTGGGCAGTGTCTCTCTCACTGGGCAGTGTCTCTCTCACTGGGCAGTGTCTCTCTCACTGGGCAGTGTCTCTCTCACTGGGCAGTGTGGCTCTCTCTGGGCAGTGTCGCTCTCACTGGGCAGTGTCTCTCTCACTGGGCAGTGTCTCTCTCACTGGGCAGTGTCTCTCTCACTGGGCAGTGTGGCTCTCACTGGGCAGTGTGGCTCTCTCTGGGCAGTGTGGCTCTCACTGGGCAGTGTCTCTCTCACTGGGCAGTGTCTTTCTCACTGGGCAGTGTGGCTCTCACTGGGCAGTGTGGCTCTCACTGGGCAGTGTCTCTCTCACTGGGCAGTGTCTCTCTCACTGGGCAGTGCCTCTCTCACTGGGCAGTGTCTCTCTCACTGGGCAGTGTGGCTCTCTCTGGGCAGTGTGGCTCTCTCTGGGAAGTGTGGCTCTCTCTGGGCAGTGTGGCTCTCTCTGGGCAGTGTGGCTCTCACTGGGCAGTGTCTCTCTCACTGGGCAGTGTCTCTCTCACTGGGCAGTGTCTCTCTCACTGGGCAGTGTCTCTCTCACTGGGCAGTGTCTATCTCACTGGGCAGTGTGGCTCTCTCTGGGCAGTGTCTCTCTCACTGGGCAGTGTGGCTCTCACTGGGCAGTGTCTCTCTCGCTGGGCAGTGTCTCTCTCACTGGGCAGTGTCTCTCTCACTGGGCAGTGTCGCTCTCACTGGGCAGTGTGTCTCTCACTGGGCAGTGTCTCTCTCACTGGGCAGTGTCTCTCTCACTGGGCAGTGTCTCTCTCACTGGGCAGTGTCTCTCTTACTGGGCAGTGTGGCTCTCACTGGGCAGTGTGGCTCTCACTGGGCAGTGTGGCTCTCACTGGGCAGTGTCTCTCTCACTGGGCAGTGTGGCTCTCACTGGGCAGTGTCTCTCTCACTGGGCAGTGTCTCTCTCACTGGGCAGTGTCTCTCTCACTGGGCAGTGTGGCTCTCTCTGGGCAGTGTCGCTCTCGCTGGGCAGTGTCTCTCTCGCTGGGCAGTGTGGCTCTCACTGGGCAGTGTGGCTCTCTCTGGGCAGTGTGGCTCTCACTGGGCAGTGTCTCTCTCACTGGCCAGTGTGGCTCTCACTGGGCAGTGTCTCTCTCACTGGGCAGTGTCTCTCTCACTGGGCAGTGTCTCTCTCACTGGGCAGTGTGGCTCTCACTGGGCAGTGTCTCTCTCACTGGGCAGTGTCTCTCTCACTGGGCAGTGTGGCTCTCTCTGGGCAGTGTCGCTCTCACTGGGCAGCGTCTCTCTCACTGGGCAGTGTCTCTCTCACTGGGCAGTGTGGCTCTCACTGGGTAGTGTCTCTCTCACTGGGCAGTGTGGCTCTCTCTGGGCAGTGTCGCTCTCGCTGGGCAGTGTCTCTCTCACTGGGCAGTGTGGCTCTCACTGGGCAGTGTGGCTCTCACTGGGCAGTGTCTCTCTCACTGGGCAGTGTGGCTCTCACTGGGCAGTGTCTCTCTCACTGGGCAGTGTCTCTCTCACTGGGCAGTTTGGCTCTCACTGGGCAGTGTGTCTCTCACTGGGCAGTGTCTCTCTCACTGGGCAGTGTCTCTCTCACTGGGCAGTGTCGCTCTCACTGGGCAGTGTGGCTCTCACTGGGCAGTGTGGCTCTCTCTGGGCAGTCTCTCTCACTGGGCAGTGTGGCTCTCACTGGGCAGTCTCTCTCACTGGGCAGTGTGGCTCTCACTGGGCAGTGTGGCTCTCACTGGGCAGTGTCTCTCTCACTGGGCAGTGTGGCTCTCACTGGGCAGTGTGGCTCTCACTGGGCAGTGTGGCTCTCACTGGGCAGTGTGGCTCTCACTGGGCAGTGTGGCTCTCACTGGCCAGTGTGGCTCTCACTGGGCAGTCTCTCTCACTGGGCAGTGTGGCTCTCACTGGGCAGTGTCGCTCTCACTGGGCAGTGTCTCTCTCACTGGGCAGTGTCGCTCTCACTGGGCAGTGTGGCTCTCTCTGGGCAATCTCTCTCACTGGGCAGTGTGGCTCTCACTGGGCAGTGTGGCTCTCACTGGGCAGTGTCTCTCTCACTGGGCAGTGTCTCTCTCACTGGGCAGTGTGGCTCTCACTGGGCAGTGTCTCTCTCACTGGGCAGTGTGGCTCTCACTGGGCAGTGTGGCTCTCACTGGGCAGTGTGGCTCTCACTGGGCAGTGTCTCTCTCACTGGGCAGTGTCTCTCTCACTGGGCAGTGTGGCTCTCTCTGGGCAGTGTGGCTCTCACTGGGCAGTGTCTCTCTCACTGGGCAGTGTCTCTCTCACTGGGCAGTGTCTCTCTCACTGGGCAGTGTCTCTCTCACTGGGCAGTGTCTCTCTCACTGGGCAGTGTCTCTCTCACTGGGCAGTGTGGCTCTCACTGGGCAGTGTGGCTCTCACTGGGCAGTGTGGCTCTCACTGGGCAGTGTGTCTCTCACTGGGCAGTGTCTCTCTCACTGGGCAGTGTCTCTCTCACTGGGCAGTGTCTCTCTCACTGGGCAGTGTCTCTCCCACTGGGCAGTGTGACTCTCACTGGGCAGTGTGGCTCTCACTGGGCAGTGTGTCTCTCACTGGGCAGTGTCTCTCTCACTGGGTAGTGTCGCTCTCTCTGGGCAGTGTCTCTCTCACTGGGCAGTGTCTCTCTCACTGGGCAGTGTCTCTCTCACTGGGCAGTGTCTCTCTCACTGGGCAGTGTCTCTCTCACTGGGCAGTGTGGCTCTCACTGGGCAGTGTGGTTCTCACTGGGCAGTGTGGCTCTCACTGGGCAGAGTGGCTCTCACTGGGCAGTGTGGCTCTCACTGGGCAGTGTGGCTCTCACTGGGCAGTGTGGCTCTCACTGGGCAGTGTGGCTCTCTCTGGGCAGTGTCTCTCTCACTGGGCAGTGTCTCTCTCACTGGGCAGTGTCTCTCTGACTGGGCAGTGTCTCTCTCACTGGGCAGTGTCGCTCTCACTGGGCAGTGTGTCTCTCACTGGGCAGTGTCGCTCTCACTGGGCAGTGTGTCTCTCTCTGGGCAGTGTGGCTCTCTCTGGGCAGTGTCTCTCTCACTGGGCAGTGTCTCTCTCACTCGGCAGTGTGGCTCTCACTGGGCAGTGTCTCTCTCACTGGGCAGTGTCTCTCTCACTGGGCAGTGTCTCTCTCACTGGGCAGTGTCTCTCTCACTGGGCAGTGTCTCTCTCACTGGGCAGTGTGGCTCTCACTGGGCAGTGTCTCTCTCACTGGGCAGTGTCTCTCTCACTGGGCAATGTCTCTCTCACTGGGCAGTGTCTCTCTCACTGGGCAGTGTCGCTCTCACTGGGCAGTGTGTCTCTCACTGGGCAGTGTCGCTCTCACTGGGCAGTGTCTCTCTCTGGGCAATCTCTCTCACTGGGCAGTGTGGCTCTCACTGGGCAGTGTGGCTCTCACTGGGCAGTGTCTCTCTCACTGGGCAGTGTCTCTCTCACTGGGCAGTGTGGCTCTCACTGGGCAGTGTCTCTCTCACTGGGCAGTGTGGCTCTCACTGGGCAGTGTGGCTCTCACTGGGCAGTGTGGCTCTCACTGGGCAGTGTCTCTCTCACTGGGCAGTGTCTCTCTCACTGGGCAGTGTGGCTCTCTCTGGGCAGTGTGGCTCTCACTGGGCAGTGTCTCTCTCACTGGGCAGTGTCTCTCTCACTGGGCAGTGTCTCTCTCACTGGGCAGTGTCTCTCTCACTGGGCAGTGTCTCTCTCACTGGGCAGTGTCTCTCTCACTGGGCAGTGTGGCTCTCACTGGGCAGTGTGGCTCTCACTGGGCTGTGTGGCTCTCACTGGGCAGTGTGTCTCTCACTGGGCAGTGTCTCTCTCACTGGGCAGTGTCTCTCTCACTGGGCAGTGTCTCTCTCACTGGGCAGTGTCTCTCCCACTGGGCAGTGTGACTCTCACTGGGCAGTGTGGCTCTCACTGGGCAGTGTGTCTCTCACTGGGCAGTGTCTCTCTCACTGGGTAGTGTCGCTCTCTCTGGGCAGTGTCTCTCTCACTGGGCAGTGTCTCTCTCACTGGGCAGTGTCTCTCTCACTGGGCAGTGTCTCTCTCACTGGGCAGTGTCTCTCTCACTGGGCAGTGTGGCTCTCACTGGGCAGTGTGGTTCTCACTGGGCAGTGTGGCTCTCACTGGGCAGAGTGGCTCTCACTGGGCAGTGTGGCTCTCACTGGGCAGTGTGGCTCTCACTGGGCAGTGTGGCTCTCACTGGGCAGTGTGGCTCTCTCTGGGCAGTGTCTCTCTCACTGGGCAGTGTCTCTCTCACTGGGCAGTGTCTCTCTCACTGGGCAGTGTCTCTCTCACTGGGCAGTGTCGCTCTCACTGGGCAGTGTGTCTCTCACTGGGCAGTGTCGCTCTCACTGGGCAGTGTCTCTCTCTGGGCAGTGTGGCTCTCTCTGGGCAGTGTCTCTCTCACTGGGCAGTGTCTCTCTCACTCGGCAGTGTGGCTCTCACTGGGCAGTGTCTCTCTCACTGGGCAGTGTCTCTCTCACTGGGCAGTGTCTCTCTCACTGGGCAGTGTCTCTCTCACTGGGCAGTGTCTCTCTCACTGGGCAGTGTCGCTCTCACTGGGCAGTGTGGCTCTCACTGGGCAGTGTCTCTCTCACTGGGCAGTGTCTCTCTCACTGGGCAGTGTCTCTCTCACTGGGCAGTGTCTCTCTCACTGGGCAGTGTCTCTCTCACTGGGCAGTGTCTCTCTCACTGGGCAGTGTCTCTCTCACTGGGCAGTGTCTCTCTCACTGGGCAGTGTCGCTCTCACTGGGCAGTGTCGCTCTCACTGGGCAGTGTCTCTCTCACTGGGCAGTGTGGCTCTCACTGGGCAGTGTCTCTCTCACTGGGCAGTGTCTCTCTCACTGGGCAGTGTCTCTCTCACTGGGCAGTGTCTCTCTCACTGGGCAGTGTCTCTCTCTCTGGGCAGTGTCTCTCTCACTGGGCAGTGTGGCTCTCACTGGGCAGTGTCTCTCTCACTGGGCAGTGTGGCTCTCTCTGGGCAGTGTGGCTCTCACTGGGCAGTGTCTCTCTCACTGGGCAGTGTCTCTCTCACTGGGCAGTGTCTCTCTCACTGGGCAGTGTCTCTCTCACTGGGCAGTGTGGCTCTCACTGGGCTGTATCCCTCTCACTGGGCAGTGTCTCTCTCACTGGGCAGTGTCTCTCTCACTGGGCAGTGTCTCTCTCACTGGGCAGTATCGCTCTCACTGGGCAGTATCGCTCTCACTGGGCAGTGTCTCTCTCACTGGGCAGTGTCTCTCTCTCTGGGCAGTGTCGCTCTCACTGGGCAGTGTCGCTCTCACTGGGCAGTGTCTCTCTCACTGGGCAGTGTCTCTCTCACTGGGCAGTGTGGCTCTCACTGGGCAGTGTGGCTCTCACTGGGCAGTGTCTCTCTCACTGGGCAGTGTCTCTCTCACTGGGCAGTGTCTCTCTCACTGGGCAGTGTCTCTCTCACTGGGCAGTGTGGCTCTCACTGGGCAGTGTGGCTCTCACTGGGCAGTGTCTCTCTCACTGAGCAGAGTGGCTCTCACTGGGCAGTGTGGCTCTCACTGGGCAGCGTGGCTCTCACTGGGCAGTGTGGCTCTCACTGGGCAGTGTGGCTCTCTCTGGGCAGTGTCTCTCTCACTGGGCAGTGTCTCTCTCACTGGGCAGTGTCTCTCTCACTGGGCAGTGTCTCTCTCACTGGGCAGTGTCTCTCTCACTGGGCAGTGTCGCTCTCACTGGGCAGTGTGTCTCTCACTGGGCAGTGTCTCTCTCTGGGCAGTGTGGCTCTCTCTGAGCAGTGTCTCTCTCACTGGGCAGTGTCTCTCTCACTGCGCAGTGTGGCTCTCACTGGGCAGTGTCTCTCTCACTGGGCAGTGTCTCTCTCACTGGGCAGTGTCTCTCTCACTGGGCAGTGTCTCTCTCACTGGGCAGTGTCTCTCTCACTGGGCAGTGTGGCTCTCACTGGGTAGTGTGGCTCTCACTGGGCAGTGTCTCTCTCACTGGGCAGTGTCTCTCTCACTGGGCAGTGTCTCTCTCACTGGGCAGTGTCTCTCTCACTGGGCAGTGTCTCTCTCACTGGGCAGTGTCTCTCTCACTGGGCAGTGTCTCTCTCACTGGGCAGTGTCTCTCTCACTGGGCAGTGTCTCTCTCACTGGGCAGTGTCTCTCTCTCTGGGCAGTGTCTCTCTCACTGGGCAGTGTGGCTCTCACTGGGCAGTGTCTCTCTCACTGGGCAGTGTGACTCTCTCTGGGCAGTGTGGCTCTCACTGGGCAGTGTCTCTCTCACTGGGCAGTGTCTCTCTCACTGGGCAGTGTCTCTCTCACTGGGCAGTGTCTCTCTCACTGGGCAGTGTCTCTCTCACTGGGCAGTGTCTCTCTCACTGGGCACTATCGCTCTCACTGGGCAGTATCGCTCTCACTGGGCAGTGTCTCTCTCACTGGGCAGTGTCTCTCTCTCTGGGCAGTATCGCTCTCACTGGGCAGTGTCGCTCTCACTGGGCAGTGTCTCTCTCACTGGGCAGTGTCTCTCTCACTGGGCAGTGTGGCTCTCACTGGGCAGTGTGGCTCTCACTGGGCAGTGTCTCTCTCACTGGGCAGTGTCTCTCTCACTGGGCAGTGTCTCTCTCACTGGGCAGTGTCTCTCTCACTGGGCAGTGTCTCTCTCACTGGGCAGTGTCTCTCTCACTGGGCAGTGTCTCTCTCACTGGGCAGTGTCTCTCTCACTGGGCAGTGTCTCTCTCACTGGGCAGTGTCTCTCTCACTGGGCAGTGTCTCTCTCACTGGGCAGTGTCTCTCTCACTGGGCAGTGTCTCTCTCACTGGGCAGTGTCTCTCTCTCTGGGCAGTGTCTCTCTCACTGGGCAGTGTCTCTCTCACTGGGCAGTGTCTCTCTCACTGGGCAGTGTCTCTCTCACTGGTCAGTGTCTCTCTCACTGGGCAGTGTCTCTCTCACTGGGCAGTGTGGCTCTCTCTGGGCAGTGTCTCTCTCACTGGGCAGTGTCTCTCTCACTGGGCAGTGTCTCTCTCACTGGGCAGTGTGGCTCTCTCTGGGCAGTGTCTCTCTCACTGGGCAGTGCCTCTCTCACTGGGCAGTGTCTCTCTCACTGGGCAGTGTGGCTCTCACTGGGCAGTGTGGCTCTCACTGGGCAGTGTGGCTCTCACTCGGCAGAGTGGCTCTCACTGGGCAGTGTGGCTCTCACTGGGCAGTGTGGCTCTCACTGGGCAGTGTGGCTCTCACTGGGCAGTGTGGCTCTCTCTGGGCAGTGTCTCTCTCACTGGTCAGTGTCTCTCTCACTGGGCAGTGTCTCTCTCACTGGGCAGTGTCTCTCTCTCTGGGCAGTGTCTCTCTCACTGGGCAGTGTGGCTCTCACTGGGCAGTGTCTCTCTCACTGGGCAGTGTGGCTCTCTCTGGCTCTCTGGGCAGTGTGGCTCTCACTGGGCAGTGTCTCTCTCACTGGGCAGTGTCTCTCTCACTGGGCAGTGTCTCTCTCACTGGGCAGTGTCTCTCTCACTGGGCAGTGTGGCTCTCTCTGGGCAGTGTGGCTCTCACTGGGCAGTGTCTCTCTCACTGGGCAGTGTCTCTCTCACTGGGCAGTGTCGCTCTCACTGGGCAGTGTCTCTCTCACTGGGCAGTGTCGCTCTCACTGGGCAGTGTGTCTCTCACTGGGCAGTGTCGCTCTCACTGGGCAGTGTCTCTCTCTGGGCAGTGTGGCTCTCTCTGGGCAGTGTCTCTCTCACTGGGCAGTATCGCTCTCACTGGGCAGTGTCTCTCTCACTGGGCAGTGTGGCTCTCACTGGGCAGTGTCTCTCTCACTGGGCAGTGTCTCTCTCACTGGGCAGTGTGGCTCTCACTGGGCAGTGTGTCTCTCACTGGGCAGTGTCTCTCTCACTGGGCAGTGTCTCTCTCACTGGGCAGTGTCTCTCTCACTGGGCAGTGTCGCTCTCACTCGGCAGTGTGGCTCTCACTGGGCAGTGTCTCTCTCACTGGGCAGTGTCTCTCTCACTGGGCAGTGTCTCTCTCACTGGGCAGTGTCTCTCTCACTGGGCAGTGTCGCTCTCACTGGGCAGTGTCTCTCTCACTGGGCAGTGTCTCTCTCACTGGGCAGTGTCTCTCTCACTGGGCAGTCTCTCTCACTGGGCAGTGTCTCTCTCTCTGGGCAGTGTCTCTCTCACTGGGCAGTGTGGCTCTCACTGGGCAGTGTCTCTCTCACTGGGCAGTGTGGCTCTCTCTGGCTCTCTGGGCAGTGTGGCTCTCACTGGGCAGTGTCTCTCTCACTGGGCAGTGTCTCTCTCACTGGGCAGTGTCTCTCTCACTGGGCAGTGTCTCTCTCACTGGGCAGTGTCTCTCTCACTGGGCAGTGTCTCTCTCACTGGGCAGTGTCTCTCTCACTGGGCAGTGTCTCTCTCACTGGGCAGTGTCTCTCTCACTGGGCAGTGTCTCTCTCACTGGGCAGTGTCTCTCTCTCTGGGCAGTGTCTCTCTCACTGGGCAGTGTCTCTCTCACTGGGCAGTGTGGCTCTCACTGGGCAGTGTGGCTCTCACTGGGCAGTGTCTCTCTCACTGGGCAGTGTCTCTCTCACTGGGCAGTGTCTCTCTCACTGGGCAGTGTCTCTCTCACTGGGCAGTGTCTCTCTCACTGGGCAGTGTCTCTCTCACTGGGCAGTGTCTCTCTCACTGGGCAGTGTCTCTCTCACTGGGCAGTGTCTCTCTCACTGGGCAGTGTCTCTCTCACTGGGCAGTGTCTCTCTCACTGGGCAGTGTGGCTCTCACTGGGCAGTGTCTCTCTCACTGGGCAGTGTCTCTCTCACTGGGCAGTGTCTCTCTCTCTGGGCAGTGTCTCTCTCACTGGGCAGTGTGGCTCTCACTGGGCAGTGTCTCTCTCACTGGGCAGTGTCTCTCTCACTGGGCAGTGTCTCTCTCTCTGGGCAGTGTCTCTCTCACTGGGCAGTGTCTCTCTCTCTGGGCAGTATCGCTCTCACTGGGCAGTGTCTCTCCCACTGGGCAGTGTCTCTCTCTCTGGGCAGTGTCTCTCTCTCTGGGCAGTGTCTCTCTCACTGGGCAGTATCGCTCTCACTGGGCAGTATCGCTCTCACTGGGCAGTGTGGCTCTCACTGGGCAGTATCGCTCTCACTGGGCAGTATCGCTCTCACTGGGCAGTGTAGCTCTCACTGGGCAGTGTCGCTCTCACTGGGCAGTATCGCTCTCACTGGGCAGTGTCTCTCTCACTGGGCAGTGTCTCTCTCACTGGGCAGTGTCTCTCTCACTGGGCAGTGTCTCTCTCACTGGGCAGTGTCTCTCTCACTGTGCAGTGTCTCTCTCACTGGGCAGTGTCTCTCTCACTGGGCAGTGTCTCTCTCACTGGGCAGTGTCTCTCTCACTGGGCAGTGTCTCTCTCACTGGGCAGTGTCTCTCTCACTGGGCAGTGTCTCTCTCTCTGGGCAGTGTCTCTCTCACTGGGCAGTGTCTCTCTCACTGGGCAGTGTCTCTCTCACTGTGCAGTGTCTCTCTCACTGGTCAGTGTCTCTCTCACTGGGCAGTGTCTCTCTCACTGGGCAGTGTGGCTCTCTCTGGGCAGTGTCTCTCTCACTGGGCAGTGTCTCTCTCACTGGGCAGTGTCTCTCTCACTGGGCAGTGTGGCTCTCTCTGGGCAGTGTCTCTCTCACTGGGCAGTGTCTCTCTCACTGGGCAGTGTCTCTCTCACTGGGCAGTGTGGCTCTCACTGGGCAGTGTGGCTCTCACTGGGCAGTGTGGCTCTCACTGGGCAGAGTGGCTCTCACTGGGCAGTGTGGCTCTCACTGGGCAGTGTGGCTCTCACTGGGCAGTGTGGCTCTCACTGGGCAGTGTGGCTCTCTCTGGGCAGTGTCTCTCTCACTGGGCAGTGTCTCTCTCACTGGGCAGTGTCTCTCTCACTGGGCAGTGTCTCTCTCACTGGGCAGTGTCTCTCTCACTGGGCAGTGTCTCTCTCACTGGTCAGTGTCTCTCTCACTGGGCAGTGTCTCTCTCACTGGGCAGTGTCTCTCTCTCTGGGCAGTGTCTCTCTCACTGGGCAGTGTGGCTCTCACTGGGCAGTGTCTCTCTCACTGGGCAGTGTGGCTCTCTCTGGCTCTCTGGGCAGTGTGGCTCTCACTGGGCAGTGTCTCTCTCACTGGGCAGTGTCTCTCTCACTGGGCAGTGTCTCTCTCACTGGGCAGTGTCTCTCTCACTGGGCAGTGTGGCTCTCTCTGGGCAGTGTGGCTCTCACTGGGCAGTGTCTCTCTCACTGGGCAGTGTCTCTCTCACTGGGCAGTGTCGCTCTCACTGGGCAGTGTCTCTCTCACTGGGCAGTGTCGCTCTCACTGGGCAGTGTGTCTCTCACTGGGCAGTGTCGCTCTCACTGGGCAGTGTCTCTCTCTGGGCAGTGTGGCTCTCTCTGGGCAGTGTCTCTCTCACTGGGCAGTATCGCTCTCACTGGGCAGTGTCTCTCTCACTGGGCAGTGTGGCTCTCACTGGGCAGTGTCTCTCTCACTGGGCAGTGTCTCTCTCACTGGGCAGTGTGGCTCTCACTGGGCAGTGTCTCTCTCACTGGGCAGTGTCTCTCTCACTGGGCAGTGTCTCTCTCACTGGGCAGTGTCTCTCTCACTGGGCAGTGTCGCTCTCACTCGGCAGTGTGGCTCTCACTGGGCAGTGTCTCTCTCACTGGGCAGTGTCTCTCTCACTGGGCAGTGTCTCTCTCACTGGGCAGTGTCTCTCTCACTGGGCAGTGTCGCTCTCACTGGGCAGTGTCTCTCTCACTGGGCAGTGTCTCTCTCACTGGGCAGTGTCTCTCTCACTGGGCAGTCTCTCTCACTGGGCAGTGTCTCTCTCTCTGGGCAGTGTCTCTCTCACTGGGCAGTGTGGCTCTCACTGGGCAGTGTCTCTCTCACTGGGCAGTGTGGCTCTCTCTGGCTCTCTGGGCAGTGTGGCTCTCACTGGGCAGTGTCTCTCTCACTGGGCAGTGTCTCTCTCACTGGGCAGTGTCTCTCTCACTGGGCAGTGTCTCTCTCACTGGGCAGTGTCTCTCTCACTGGGCAGTGTCTCTCTCACTGGGCAGTGTCTCTCTCACTGGGCAGTGTCTCTCTCACTGGGCAGTGTCTCTCTCACTGGGCAGTGTCTCTCTCTCTGGGCAGTGTCTCTCTCACTGGGCAGTGTCTCTCTCACTGGGCAGTGTGGCTCTCACTGGGCAGTGTGGCTCTCACTGGGCAGTGTCTCTCTCACTGGGCAGTGTCTCTCTCACTGGGCAGTGTCTCTCTCACTGGGCAGTGTCTCTCTCACTGGGCAGTGTCTCTCTCACTGGGCAGTGTCTCTCTCACTGGGCAGTGTCTCTCTCACTGGGCAGTGTCTCTCTCACTGGGCAGTGTCTCTCTCACTGGGCAGTGTCTCTCTCACTGGGCAGTGTGGCTCTCACTGGGCAGTGTCTCTCTCACTGGGCAGTGTCTCTCTCACTGGGCAGTGTCTCTCTCTCTGGGCAGTGTCTCTCTCACTGGGCAGTGTGGCTCTCACTGGGCAGTGTCTCTCTCACTGGGCAGTGTCTCTCTCACTGGGCAGTGTCTCTCTCTCTGGGCAGTGTCTCTCTCACTGGGCAGTGTCTCTCTCTCTGGGCAGTATCGCTCTCACTGGGCAGTGTCTCTCCCACTGGGCAGTGTCTCTCTCTCTGGGCAGTGTCTCTCTCTCTGGGCAGTGTCTCTCTCACTGGGCAGTATCGCTCTCACTGGGCAGTATCGCTCTCACTGGGCAGTGTGGCTCTCACTGGGCAGTATCGCTCTCACTGGGCAGTATCGCTCTCACTGGGCAGTGTAGCTCTCACTGGGCAGTGTCGCTCTCACTGGGCAGTATCGCTCTCACTGGGCAGTGTCTCTCTCACTGGGCAGTGTCTCTCTCACTGGGCAGTGTCTCTCTCACTGGGCAGTATCGCTCTCACTGGGCAGTGTCTCTCTCACTGGGCAGTGTCTCTCTCTCTGGGCAGTGTCTCTCTCACTGGGCAGTGTCGCTCTCACTGGGCAGTATCGCTCTCACTGGGCAGTGTCTCTCTCACTGGGCAGTGTCTCTCTCACTGGGCAGTGTCTCTCTCACTGGGCAGTGTCTCTCTCACTGGGCAGTGCCTCTCTCACTGGGCAGTGCCTCTCTCACTGGGCAGTGTCTCTCTCACTGGGCAGTGTGGCTCTCACTGGGCAGTGTCTCTCTCACTGGGCAGTGTCTCTCTCACTGGGCAGTGTCTCTCTCACTGGGCAGTGTCTCTCTCACTGGGCAGTGCCTCTCTCACTGGGCAGTGCCTCTCTCACTGGGCAGTGTCTCTCTCACTGGGCAGTGTGGCTCTCACTGGGCAGTGTCTCTCTCACTGGGCAGTGTCGCTCTCACTGGGCAGTGTCTCTCTCACTGGGCAGTGTCTCTCTCTCTGGGCAGTGTCTCTCTCACTGGGCAGTGTCGCTCTCACTGGGCAGTGTCTCTCTCACTGGGCAGTGTCTCTCTCACTGGGCAGTATCGCTCTCACTGGGCAGTGTCTCTCTCACTGGGCAGTGTCTCTCACTGGGCAGTGTCTCTCTCACTGGGCAGTGTCTCTCTCACTGGGCAGTGTCTCTCTCACTGGGCAGTGTCTCTCTCACTGGGCAGTGTCTCTCTCACTGGGCAGTGCCTCTCTCACTGGGCAGTGTCGCTCTCAATGGGCAGTGTCTCTCTCACTGGGCAGTGTGGCTCTCACTGGGCAGTGTCTCTCTCACTGGGCAGTGTCGCTCTCACTGGGCAGTGTCTCTCTCACTGGGCAGTGTCGCTCTCACTGGGCAGTATCGCTCTCACTGGGCAGTGTCTCTCTCACTGGGCAGTGTGGCTCTCACTGGGCAGTGTCGCTCTCACTGGGCAGTGTCTCTCTCACTGGGCAGTGTGGCTCTCACTGGGCAGTGCCTCTCTCACTGGGCAGTGTCTCTCTCTCTGGGCAGTGTCTCTCTCACTGGGCAGTGTCGCTCTCACTGGGCAGTATCGCTCTCACTGGGCAGTGTCTCTCTCACTGGGCAGTGTCTCTCTCACTGGGCAGTGTGGCTCTCTCTGGGCAGTGTCTCTCTCTCTGGGCAGTGTCTCTCTCACTGGGCAGTGTTGCTCTCACTGGGCAGTATCGCTCTCACTGGGCAGTGTCTCTCTCACTGGGCAGTGTCTCTCTCACTGGGCAGTGTCTCTCTCACTGGGCAGTATCGCTCTCACTGGGCAGTGTCTCTCTCACTGGGCAGTGTCTCTCTCACTGGGCAGTGTCTCTCTCACTGGGCAGTGTCTCTCTCACTGGGCAGTGTGGCTCTCACTGGGCAGTGTCGCTCTCACTGGGCAGTATCGCTCTCACTGGGCAGTGTCTCTCTCACTGGGCAGTGTCTCTCTCGCTGGGCAGTGTGGCTCTCACTGGGCAGTGTCTCTCTCACTGGGCAGTGTCTCTCTCACTGGGCAGTGTCTCTCTCACTGGGCAGTGTCTCTCTCACTGGGCAGTGTCTCTCTCACTGGGCAGTGTCGCTCTCACTGGGCAGTGTGGCTCTCACTGGGCAGTGTCTCTCTCTCTGGGCAGTGTGGCTCTCACTGGGCAGTGTCTCCCTCACTGGGCAGTGTCTCTCTCTCTGGGCAGTGTCTCTCTCACTGGGCAGTGTCTCTCCCACTGGGCAGTGTCTCTCTCACTGGGCAGTGTCTCTCTCACTGGGCAGTGTCACTCTCACTGGGCAGTGTGGCTCTCACTGGGCAGTGTCTCTCTCACTGGGCAGTGTGGCTCTCACTGGGCAGTGTCTCTCTCACTGGGCAGTGTGGCTCTCACTGGGCAGTGTCTCTCTCACTGGGCAGTGTCTCTCTCACTGGGCAGTGTCTCTCTCACTGGGCAGTGTGGCTCTCACTGGGCAGTGCCTCTCTCACTGGGCAGTGTCTCTCTCACTGGGCAGTGTCTCTCTCACTGGGCAGTGTCTCTCTCACTGGGCAGTGTCTCTCTCACTGGGCAGTGTCTCTCTCACTGGGCAGTGTCTCTCTCACTGGGCAGTGTCGCTCTCACTGGGCAGTGTCTCTCTCACTGGGCAGTGTGGCTCTCACTGGGCAGTGTGGCTCTCACTGGGCAGTGCCTCTCTCACTGGGCAGTGTCGCTCTCACTGGGCAGTGTCTCTCTCACTGGGCAGTGTGGCTCTCACTGGGCAGTGTCTCTCTCACTGGGCAGTGTCTCTCTCACTGGGCAGTGTCTCTCTCACTGGGCAGTGTGGCTCTCACTGGGCAGTGCCTCTCTCACTGGGCAGTGTCTCTCTCACTGGGCAGTGTCTCTCTCACTGGGCAGTGTGGCTCTCACTGGGCAGTGTGGCTCTCACTGGGCAGTGTCTCTCTCACTGGGCAGTGTCTCTCTCACTGGGCAGTGTCTCTCTCACTGGGCAGTGTCTCTCTCACTGGGCAGTGTCTCTCTCACTGGGCAGTGTCTCTCTCACTGGGCAGTGTCTCTCTCACTGGGCAGTGTCTCTCTCACTGGGCAGTGTCTCTCTCACTGGGCAGTGTCTCTCTCACTGGGCAGTGTCTCTCTCACTGGGCAGTGTGGCTCTCACTGGGCAGTGTCTCTCTCACTGGGCAGTGTCTCTCTCACTGGGCAGTGTCTCTCTCACTGGGCAGTGTGGCTCTCACTGGGCAGTGCCTCTCTCACTGGGCAGTGTCTCTCTCACTGGGCAGTGTCTCTCTCACTGGGCAGTGTCTCTCTCACTGGGCAGTGTCTCTCTCACTGGGCAGTGTCTCTCTCACTGGGCAGTGTCTCTCTCACTGGGCAGTGTCGCTCTCACTGGGCAGTGTCTCTCTCACTGGGCAGTGTGGCTCTCACTGGGCAGTGTGGCTCTCACTGGGCAGTGCCTCTCTCACTGGGCAGTGTCGCTCTCACTGGGCAGTGTCTCTCTCACTGGGCAGTGTGGCTCTCACTGGGCAGTGTCTCTCTCACTGGGCAGTGTCTCTCTCACTGGGCAGTGTGGCTCTCACTGGGCAGTGCCTCTCTCACTGGGCAGTGTCTCTCTCACTGGGCAGTGTCTCTCTCACTGGGCAGTGTGGCTCTCACTGGGCAGTGTGGCTCTCACTGGGCAGTGTCTCTCTCACTGGGCAGTGTGGCTCTCACTGGGCAGTGTCTCTCTCACTGGGCAGTGTCTCTCTCACTGGGCAGTGTCTCTCTCACTGGGCAGTGTCTCTCTCACTGGGCAGTGTCTCTCTCACTGGGCAGTGTCTCTCTCACTGGGCAGTGTCTCTCTCACTGGGCAGTGTCTCTCTCACTGGGCAGTGTCTCTCTCACTGGGCAGTGTGGCTCTCACTGGGCAGTGTCTCTCTCACTGGGCAGTGTCTTTCTCACTGGGCAGTGTCTCTCTCACTGGGCAGTGTCTCTCTCACTGGGCAGTGTCTCTCTCACTGGGCAGTGTCTCTCTCACTGGGCAGTGTCGCTCTCACTGGGCAGTGTCTCTCTCACTGGGCAGTGTCTCTCTCACTGGGCAGTGTCTCTCTCACTGGGCAGTGTGGCTCTCACTGGGCAGTGTCTCTCTCACTGGGCAGTGTCTCTCTCACTGGGCAGTGTGGCTCTCACTGGGCAGTGTCTCTCTCACTGGGCAGTGTCTCTCTCACTGGGCAGTGTCTCTCTCACTGGGCAGTGTCTCTCTCACTGGGCAGTGTCTCTCTCACTGGGCAGTGTGGCTCTCTCTGGGCAGTGTCTCTCTCACTGGGCAGTGTCTCTCTCACTGGGCAGTGTCTCTCTCACTGGGCAGTGTCTCTCTCACTGGGCAGTGTCTCTCTCACTGGGCAGTGTGGCTCTCACTGGGCAGTGTCTCTCTCACTGGGCAGTGTCTCTCTCACTGGGCAGTGTCTCTCTCACTGGGCAGTGTGGCTCTCTCTGGGCAGTGTCTCTCTCACTGGGCAGTGTGGCTCTCACTGGGCAGTGTCTCTCTCACTGGGCAGTGTCTCTCTCACTGGGCAGTGTCTCTCTCACTGGGCAGTGTCTCTCTCACTGGGCAGTGTCTCTCTCACTGGGCAGTGTCTCTCTCACTGGGCAGTGTCTCTCTCACTGGGCAGTGTCTCTCTCACTGGGCAGTGTCTCTCTCACTGGGCAGTGTCTCTCTCACTGGGCAGTGTCTCTCTCACTGGGCAGTGTCTCTCTCACTGGGCAGTGTCTCTCTCACTGGGCAGTGTCTCTCTCACTGGGCAGTGTCGCTCTCTCTGGGCAGTGTCTCTCTCACTGGGCAGTGTCTCTCTCACTGGGCAGTGTGGCTCTCGCTGGGCAGTGTCTCTCTCACTGGGCAGTGTCTCACTCACTGGGCAGTGCCTCTCTCACTGGGCAGTGTCACTCTCACTGGGCAGTGTCGCTCTCACTGGGCAGTGTGGCTCTCACTGGGCAGTGTCTCTCTCACTGGGCAGTGTCTCTCTCACTGGGAAGTGTGGCTCTCACTGGGCAGTGTCTCTCTCACTGGGCAGTGTGGCTCTCTCTGGGCAGTGTCTCTCTCACTGGGCAGTGTCTCTCTCACTGGGCAGTGTGGCTCTCACTGGGCAGTGCCTCTCTCACTGGGCAGTGTCTCTCTCACTGGGCAGTGTCTCTCTCACTGGGCAGTGTGGCTCTCACTGGGCAGTGTGGCTCTCACTGGGCAGTGTCTCTCTCACTGGGCAGTGTGGCTCTCACTGGGCAGTGTCTCTCTCACTGGGCAGTGTCTCTCTCACTGGGCAGTGTCTCTCTCACTGGGCAGTGTCTCTCTCACTGGGCAGTGTCTCTCTCACTGGGCAGTGTCTCTCTCACTGGGCAGTGTCTCTCTCACTGGGCAGTGTCTCTCTCACTGGGCAGTGTGGCTCTCACTGGGCAGTGTCTCTCTCACTGGGCAGTGTCTTTCTCACTGGGCAGTGTCTCTCTCACTGGGCAGTGTCTCTCTCACTGGGCAGTGTCTCTCTCACTGGGCAGTGTCTCTCTCACTGGGCAGTGTCGCTCTCACTGGGCAGTGTCTCTCTCACTGGGCAGTGTCTCTCTCACTGGGCAGTGTCTCTCTCACTGGGCAGTGTGGCTCTCACTGGGCAGTGTCTCTCTCACTGGGCAGTGTCTCTCTCACTGGGCAGTGTGGCTCTCACTGGGCAGTGTCTCTCTCACTGGGCAGTGTCTCTCTCACTGGGCAGTGTCTCTCTCACTGGGCAGTGTCTCTCTCACTGGGCAGTGTCTCTCTCACTGGGCAGTGTGGCTCTCTCTGGGCAGTGTCTCTCTCACTGGGCAGTGTCTCTCTCACTGGGCAGTGTCTCTCTCACTGGGCAGTGTCTCTCTCACTGGGCAGTGTCTCTCTCACTGGGCAGTGTGGCTCTCACTGGGCAGTGTCTCTCTCACTGGGCAGTGTGGCTCTCTCTGGGCAGTGTCGCTCTCACTGGGCAGTGTCTCTCTCACTGGGCAGTGTCTCTCTCACTGGGCAGTGTCTCTCTCACTGGGCAGTGTCTCTCTCACTGGGCAGTGTCTCTCTCACTGGGCAGTGTCTCTCTCACTGGGCAGTGTCTCTCTCACTGGGCAGTGTCTCTCTCTCTGGGCAGTGTGGCTCTCACTGGGCAGTGTCTCTCTCTCTGGGCAGTGTCGCTCTCACTGGGCAGTGTCTCTCTCACTGGGCAGTGTCTCTCTCACTGGGCAGTGTCTCTCTCACTGGGCAGTGTCTCTCTCACTGGGCAGTGTGGCTCTCTCTGGGCAGTGTCTCTCTCACTGGGCAGTGTCTCTCTCACTGGGCAGTGTCTCTCTCACTGGGCAGTGTCTCTCTCACTGGGCAGTGTCTCTCTCACTGGGCAGTGTGGCTCTCACTGGGCAGTGTCTCTCTCACTGGGCAGTGTCTCTCTCACTGGGCAGTGTCTCTCTCACTGGGCAGTGTGGCTCTCTCTGGGCAGTGTGGCTCTCTCTGGGCAGTGTCTCTCTCACTGGGCAGTGTGGCTCTCACTGGGCAGTGTCTCTCTCACTGGGCAGTGTCTCTCTCACTGGGCAGTGTCTCTCTCACTGGGCAGTGTCTCTCTCACTGGGCAGTGTCTCTCTCACTGGGCAGTGTCTCTCTCACTGGGCAGTGTCTCTCTCACTGGGCAGTGTCTCTCTCACTGGGCAGTGTCTCTCTCACTGGGCAGTGTCTCTCTCACTGGGCAGTGTCTCTCTCACTGGGCAGTTTCTCTCTCACTGGGCAGTGTCTCTCTCACTGGGCAGTGTCTCTCTCACTGGGCAGTGTCGCTCTCTCTGGGCAGTGTCTCTCTCACTGGGCAGTGTCTCTCTCACTGGGCAGTGTGGCTCTCGCTGGGCAGTGTCTCTCTCACTGGGCAGTGTCTCTCTCACTGGGCAGTGCCTCTCTCACTGGGCAGTGTCACTCTCACTGGGCAGTGTCGCTCTCACTGGGCAGTGTGGCTCTCACTGGGCAGTGTCTCTCTCACTGGGCAGTGTCTCTCTCACTGGGAAGTGTGGCTCTCACTGGGCAGTGTCTCTCTCACTGGGCAGTGTGGCTCTCTCTGGGCAGTGTCTCTCTCACTGGGCAGTGTCTCTCTCACTGGGCAGTGTGGCTCTCACTGGGCAGTGTCTCTCTCACTGGGCAGTGTCTCTCTCACTGGGCAGTGTCTCTCTCACTGGGCAGTGTCGCTCTCACTGGGCAGTGTCTCTCTCACTGGGCAGTGTCTCTCTCACTGGGCAGTGTCTCTCTCACTGGGCAGTGTGTCTCTCACTGGGCAGTGTGGCTCTCACTGGGCAGTGTGGCTCTCACTGGGCAGTGTCTCTCTCACTGGGCAGTGTCTCTCTCACTGGGCAGTGTCGCTCTCACTGGGCAGTGTCTCTCTCACTGGGCAGTGTCTCTCTCACTGGGCAGTGTCTCTCTCACTGGGCAGTGTCTCTCTCACTGGGCAGTGTCTCTCTCACTGGGCAGTGTGGCTCTCACTGGGCAGTGTCTCTCTCACTGGGCAGTGTCTCTCTCACTGGGCAGTGTCTCTCTCACTGGGCAGTGTGGCTCTCACTGGGCAGTGTCTCTCTCACTGGGCAGTGTCTCTCTCACTGGGCAGTGTGGCTCTCACTGGGCAGTGTCTCTCTCTCTGGGCAGTGTGGCTCTCACTGGGCAGTGTCTCTCTCACTGGGCAGTGTGGCTCTCACTGGGCAGTGTCTCTCTCACTGGGCAGTGTCTCTCTCACTGGGCAGTGTGGCTCTCACTGGGCAGTGTCTCTCTCACTGGGCAGTGTGGCTCTCACTGGGCAGTGTGGCTCTCACTGGGCAGTGTCTCTCTCACTGGGCAGTGTCTCTCTCACTGGGCAGTGTGGCTCTCACTGGGCAGTGTCTCTCTCACTGGGCAGTGTCTCTCTCACTGGGCAGTGTCTCTCTCACTGGGCAGTGTGGCTCTCACTGGGCAGTGTCTCTCTCACTGGGCAGTGTCTCTCTCACTGGGCAGTGTGGCTCTCACTGGGCAGTGTCTCTCTCTCTGGGCAGTGTCGCTCTCACTGGGCAGTGTCTCTCTCACTGGGCAGTGTGGCTCTCACTGGGCAGTGTCTCTCTCACTGGGCAGTGTCTCTCTCTCTGGGCAGTGTGGCTCTCACTGGGCAGTGTCTCTCTCACTGGGCAGTGTCGCTCTCACTGGGCAGTGTCTCTCTCTCTGGGCAGTGTCGCTCTCACTGGGCAGTGTCTCTCTCACTGGGCAGTGTGGCTCTCACTGGGCAGTGTCTCTCTCACTGGGCAGTGTCTCTCTCTCTGGGCAGTGTGGCTCTCACTGGGCAGTGTCTCTCTCACTGGGCAGTGTCGCTCTCACTGGGCAGTGTCTCTCTCTCTGGGCAGTGTCGCTCTCACTGGGCAGTGTCTCTCTCACTGGGCAGTGTCTCTCTCACTGGGCAGTGTCTCTCTCACTGGGCAGTGCCTCTCTCACTGGGCAGTGTCTCTCTCACTGGGCAGTGTCTCTCTCACTGGGCAGTGTCTCTCTCACTGGGCAGTGTCTCTCTCACTGGGCAGTGTCTCTCTCACTGGGCAGTGTCTCTCTCACTGGGCAGTGTCGCTCTCACTGGGCAGTGTCTCTCTCACTGGGCAGTGTGGCTCTCACTGGGCAGTGTGGCTCTCACTGGGCAGTGCCTCTCTCACTGGGCAGTGTCGCTCTCACTGGGCAGTGTCTCTCTCACTGGGCAGTGTGGCTCTCACTGGGCAGTGTCTCTCTCACTGGGCAGTGTCTCTCTCACTGGGCAGTGTCTCTCTCACTGGGCAGTGTGGCTCTCACTGGGCAGTGCCTCTCTCACTGGGCAGTGTCTCTCTCACTGTGCAGTGTCTCTCTCACTGGGCAGTGTGGCTCTCACTGGGCAGTGTGGCTCTCACTGGGCAGTGTCTCTCTCACTGGGCAGTGTCTCTCTCACTGGGCAGTGTCTCTCTCACTGGGCAGTGTCTCTCTCACTGGGCAGTGTCTCTCTCACTGGGCAGTGTCTCTCTCACTGGGCAGTGTCTCTCTCACTGGGCAGTGTCTCTCTCACTGGGCAGTGTCTCTCTCACTGGGCAGTGTCTCTCTCACTGGGCAGTGTGGCTCTCACTGGGCAGTGTCTCTCTCACTGGGCAGTGTCTCTCTCACTGGGCAGTGTCTCTCTCACTGGGCAGTGTGGCTCTCACTGGGCAGTGTCTCTCTCACTGGGCAGTGTCTCTCTCACTGGGCAGTGTCTCTCTCACTGGGCAGTGTCTCTCTCACTGGGCAGTGTCTCTCTCACTGGGCAGTGTCTCTCTCACTGGGCAGTGTCGCTCTCACTGGGCAGTGTCTCTCTCACTGGGCAGTGTGGCTCTCACTGGGCAGTGTGGCTCTCACTGGGCAGTGCCTCTCTCACTGGGCAGTGTCGCTCTCACTGGGCAGTGTCTCTCTCACTGGGCAGTGTGGCTCTCACTGGGCAGTGTCTCTCTCACTGGGCAGTGTCTCTCTCACTGGGCAGTGTGGCTCTCACTGGGCAGTGCCTCTCTCACTGGGCAGTGTCTCTCTCACTGGGCAGTGTCTCTCTCACTGGGCAGTGTGGCTCTCACTGGGCAGTGTGGCTCTCACTGGGCAGTGTCTCTCTCACTGGGCAGTGTGGCTCTCACTGGGCAGTGTCTCTCTCACTGGGCAGTGTCTCTCTCACTGGGCAGTGTCTCTCTCACTGGGCAGTGTCTCTCTCACTGGGCAGTGTCTCTCTCACTGGGCAGTGTCTCTCTCACTGGGCAGTGTCTCTCTCACTGGGCAGTGTCTCTCTCACTGGGCAGTGTCTCTCTCACTGGGCAGTGTCTCTCTCACTGGGCAGTGTGGCTCTCACTGGGCAGTGTCTCTCTCACTGGGCAGTGTCTTTCTCACTGGGCAGTGTCTCTCTCACTGGGCAGTGTCTCTCTCACTGGGCAGTGTCTCTCTCACTGGGCAGTGTCTCTCTCACTGGGCAGTGTCGCTCTCACTGGGCAGTGTCTCTCTCACTGGGCAGTGTCTCTCTCACTGGGCAGTGTCTCTCTCACTGGGCAGTGTGGCTCTCACTGGGCAGTGTCTCTCTCACTGGGCAGTGTCTCTCTCACTGGGCAGTGTGGCTCTCACTGGGCAGTGTCTCTCTCACTGGGCAGTGTCTCTCTCACTGGGCAGTGTCTCTCTCACTGGGCAGTGTCTCTCTCACTGGGCAGTGTCTCTCTCACTGGGCAGTGTGGCTCTCTCTGGGCAGTGTCTCTCTCACTGGGCAGTGTCTCTCTCACTGGGCAGTGTCTCTCTCACTGGGCAGTGTCTCTCTCACTGGGCAGTGTCTCTCTCACTGGGCAGTGTGGCTCTCACTGGGCAGTGTCTCTCTCACTGGGCAGTGTCTCTCTCACTGGGCAGTGTCTCTCTCACTGGGCAGTGTCTCTCTCACTGGGCAGTGCCTCTCTCACTGGGCAGTGTCAC
This sequence comes from Scyliorhinus torazame, assembly GCF_047496885.1. Taxonomy (NCBI): domain Eukaryota; kingdom Metazoa; phylum Chordata; class Chondrichthyes; order Carcharhiniformes; family Scyliorhinidae; genus Scyliorhinus; species Scyliorhinus torazame. The sequence continues at coordinate 67,884 of NW_027308767.1, forward strand.
TCTCACTGGGCAGTGTCGCTCTCACTGGGCAGTGTGGCTCTCACTGGGCAGTGTCTCTCTCACTGGGCAGTGTCTCTCTCACTGGGAAGTGTCGCTCTCACTGGGCAGTATCTCTCTCACTGGGCAGTGTGGCTCTCTCTGGGCAGTGTCTCTCTCACTGGGCAGTGTCTCTCTCACTGGGCAGTGTGGCTCTCACTGGGCAGTGCCTCTCTCACTGGGCAGTGTCTCTCTCACTGGGCAGTGTCTCTCTCACTGGGCAGTGTGGCTCTCACTGGGCAGTGTGGCTCTCACTGGGCAGTGTCTCTCTCACTGGGCAGTGTGGCTCTCACTGGGCAGTGTCTCTCTCACTGGGCAGTGTCTCTCTCACTGGGCAGTGTCTCTCTCACTGGGCAGTGTCTCTCTCACTGGGCAGTGTCTCTCTCACTGGGCAGTGTCTCTCTCACTGGGCAGTGTCTCTCTCACTGGGCAGTGTCTCTCTCACTGGGCAGTGTCTCTCTCACTGGGCAGTGTCTCTCTCACTGGGCAGTGTGGCTCTCACTGGGCAGTGTCTCTCTCACTGGGCAGTGTCTTTCTCACTGGGCAGTGTCTCTCTCACTGGGCAGTGTCTCTCTCACTGGGCAGTGTCTCTCTCACTGGGCAGTGTCTCTCTCACTGGGCAGTGTCGCTCTCACTGGGCAGTGTCTCTCTCACTGGGCAGTGTCTCTCTCACTGGGCAGTGTCTCTCTCACTGGGCAGTGTGGCTCTCACTGGGCAGTGTCTCTCTCACTGGGCAGTGTCTCTCTCACTGGGCAGTGTGGCTCTCACTGGGCAGTGTCTCTCTCACTGGGCAGTGTCTCTCTCACTGGGCAGTGTCTCTCTCACTGGGCAGTGTCTCTCTCACTGGGCAGTGTCTCTCTCACTGGGCAGTGTGGCTCTCTCTGGGCAGTGTCTCTCTCACTGGGCAGTGTCTCTCTCACTGGGCAGTGTCTCTCTCACTGGGCAGTGTCTCTCTCACTGGGCAGTGTCTCTCTCACTGGGCAGTGTGGCTCTCACTGGGCAGTGTCTCTCTCACTGGGCAGTGTGGCTCTCTCTGGGCAGTGTCGCTCTCACTGGGCAGTGTCTCTCTCACTGGGCAGTGTCTCTCTCACTGGGCAGTGTCTCTCTCACTGGGCAGTGTCTCTCTCACTGGGCAGTGTCTCTCTCACTGGGCAGTGTCTCTCTCACTGGGCAGTGTCTCTCTCACTGGGCAGTGTCTCTCTCTCTGGGCAGTGTGGCTCTCACTGGGCAGTGTCTCTCTCTCTGGGCAGTGTCGCTCTCACTGGGCAGTGTCTCTCTCACTGGGCAGTGTCTCTCTCACTGGGCAGTGTCTCTCTCACTGGGCAGTGTCTCTCTCACTGGGCAGTGTGGCTCTCTCTGGGCAGTGTCTCTCTCACTGGGCAGTGTCTCTCTCACTGGGCAGTGTCTCTCTCACTGGGCAGTGTCTCTCTCACTGGGCAGTGTCTCTCTCACTGGGCAGTGTGGCTCTCACTGGGCAGTGTCTCTCTCACTGGGCAGTGTCTCTCTCACTGGGCAGTGTCTCTCTCACTGGGCAGTGTGGCTCTCTCTGGGCAGTGTCTCTCTCACTGGGCAGTGTGGCTCTCACTGGGCAGTGTCTCTCTCACTGGGCAGTGTCTCTCTCACTGGGCAGTGTCTCTCTCACTGGGCAGTGTCTCTCTCACTGGGCAGTGTCTCTCTCACTGGGCAGTGTCTCTCTCACTGGGCAGTGTCTCTCTCACTGGGCAGTGTCTCTCTCACTGGGCAGTGTCTCTCTCACTGGGCAGTGTCTCTCTCACTGGGCAGTGTCTCTCTCACTGGGCAGTGTCTCTCTCACTGGGCAGTGTCTCTCTCACTGGGCAGTGTCGCTCTCTCTGGGCAGTGTCTCTCTCACTGGGCAGTGTCTCTCTCACTGGGCAGTGTGGCTCTCGCTGGGCAGTGTCTCTCTCACTGGGCAGTGTCTCTCTCACTGGGCAGTGCCTCTCTCACTGGGCAGTGTCACTCTCACTGGGCAGTGTCGCTCTCACTGGGCAGTGTGGCTCTCACTGGGCAGTGTCTCTCTCACTGGGCAGTGTCTCTCTCACTGGGAAGTGTGGCTCTCACTGGGCAGTGTCTCTCTCACTGGGCAGTGTGGCTCTCTCTGGGCAGTGTCTCTCTCACTGGGCAGTGTCTCTCTCACTGGGCAGTGTGGCTCTCACTGGGCAGTGTCTCTCTCACTGGGCAGTGTCTCTCTCACTGGGCAGTGTCTCTCTCACTGGGGCAGTGTCGCTCTCACTGGGCAGTGTCTCTCTCACTGGGCAGTGTCTCTCTCACTGGGCAGTGTCTCTCTCACTGGGCAGTGTGTCTCTCACTGGGCAGTGTGGCTCTCACTGGGCAGTGTGGCTCTCACTGGCAGTGTCTCTCTCACTGGGCAGTGTCTCTCTCACTGGGCAGTGTCGCTCTCACTGGGCAGTGTCTCTCTCACTGGGCAGTGTCCTCTCTCACTGGGCAGTGTCTCTCTCACTGGGCAGTGTCTCTCTCACTGGGCAGTGTCTCTCTCACTGGGCAGTGTCTCTCTCACTGGGCAGTGTCTCTCTCACTGGGCAGTGTGCTCTCACTGGGCAGTGTCTCTCTCACTGGGCAGTGTCTCTCTCACTGGGCAGTGTCTCTCTCACTGGGCAGTGTGGCTCTCACTGGGCAGTGTCTCTCTCACTGGGCAGTGTGGCTCTCACTGGGCAGTGTCTCTCTCACTGGGCAGTGTCTCTCTCACTGGGCAGTGTCTCTCTCACTGGGCAGTGTCTCTCTCACTGGGCAGTGTCTCTCTCACTGGGCAGTGTCTCTCTCACTGGGCAGTGTCTCTCTCACTGGGCAGTGTCTCTCTCACTGGGCAGTGTCTCTCTCACTGGGCAGTGTCTCTCTCACTGGGCAGTGTCTCTCTCACTGGGCAGTGTCTCTCTCACTGGGCAGTGTCTCTCTCACTGGGCAGTGTCTCTCTCACTGGGCAGTGTCGCTCTCTCTGGGCAGTGTCTCTCTCACTGGGCAGTGTCTCTCTCACTGGGCAGTGTGGCTCTCGCTGGGCAGTGTCTCTCTCACTGGGCAGTGTCTCTCTCACTGGGCAGTGCCTCTCTCACTGGGCAGTGTCACTCTCACTGGGCAGTGTCGCTCTCACTGGGCAGTGTGGCTCTCACTGGGCAGTGTCTCTCTCACTGGGCAGTGTCTCTCTCACTGGGAAGTGTGGCTCTCACTGGGCAGTGTCTCTCTCACTGGGCAGTGTGGCTCTCTCTGGGCAGTGTCTCTCTCACTGGGCAGT